>NC_143573.1:68194469-68497500 GCF_054136105.1 Typopeltis vanoorti | reverse complement strand
CTTATATTCTTCATGCATCTTTTCATCACCTGTCTCCTTATATCTCTTCCATAGCCACTTTTTCGCACGTAGCTCCTGTTTAATATTGTTTGTCATCCACTTTACTCCAAATTGTGTCCTCTTGTTCACTCGTGGTATACAGCTTACCATTGCTGCTAACAAATATTCCTTCACAATTTCCCAAGCACTAATGATATCCTGGCCTTCCAATTCTTCCCTCCACAAAACTTCCCCATGTTGACGTTTAAGACTATTATAATCAACTGCTTTATAATTCCACATACGTTCTTGTCTTTTTGATGCTCCTGCATGGCTGTTCATTTTCCAAATTAAAACCATATGGTCACTCTCTCCAACTGGTGGGAGAGATGTCATCTCAGTTATTCTGAACACTTCTGATGCTATGATTCTTTACTTTTACTTTTAGTTCTTTACTTTTAGAGTAGTGAATGAGTGGAATGCGCTCCCTGAGTCTGTGGTGGATGCTGTGAAAGTGAATGAGTTTAAGGCGAGGTATGATAGATACTGTATGAATGTCGAATAGTTGTGATGAAAATGATTTGGGGCCTCCCTCGATGAGTCTAATGACTCCCTGGAGTTGCCCGTAATAATAATAATAATAATGATCAAATCCAAAACTCTTGAACCTCTTGTTCCCCTCTATTACATATTGCCTAAGACATTTGTCCCTCAAGAATTCTAGAAATTCCATTCCCTTATTGCTACATGCATCATCCTTTACCCAATCTATACTGCTGTAATTAAAATCTCCCATAACAATCATTCTTCTTGCATTGCCATACTCAACTGTCTCAACAACTCCTGGTCCCCACCCTCTATGCTCCTTGGTCTGTAGCAACACCCCACTAAATATCCTGTCTTGCCCATCTCCACCTCACACCATATGCTTTCAGAATCATTAGTGTCACAGCCTTCCAAAGCCTCCACTCTTAGAGGACATGTTTTCTGACTTCCTAGTTTCTGTTCAAGGTAGCAGTATTAATTGCTCCATATGTATCTATGCATTGTGCTTCCTTTTCTGCGTTTATAGTACACCAAACACAAGAGAGAGAGAGGGGACGCTGTCTTCTTTGTAATGAATGCATCCTAGATAACTCAAGTCCTTTTCCAGTTTTAGAGGTAAAACTAAATTCAGAGTGAATAATCTTTAAAAAAAAAAAATGGGGAGGTAGATCAACAGAGTGGGCCATGAAGGCCAAATATTAAAGACATCATCTGTATATATAGGAGGGCAAGATTGTACCACTTCATAAGGGAGGTGATAGAACTCAGGCATCAATTATAGGTTTATCTGTGTCAGATTATTATTATTATTATTATTCAGGCCTCCATCGAGTGAAAAGACTCATCGTGGGAGATCCTTTGTAAGAACATAAAGTCTGTTAAGACTTATCAAGGGGAGGTCCCCCCCCCTAAGAAACACAAAGTCTATCATACCACTCCTTAAACTCATTGACCGTTCTTACTCTCGCCACTCCATCAGGCAATGCATTCCATGGTTCAACCACCCTCCATGCAAAGAAACCACTCCTCACCCTCTTGCTCACAGTTTCCTTTCGTAACTTCCAGGGAGAGCCTCTTGTCATCACTCCTTCCCGCTGTTCAACCAAGCGAAAAATATCCCCAGTGTCAACCCTGTAACCACCTCTCAACAGTTTAAAAGTCTCAATCATATCACCTCTCCTTCTTCTATCCACCAAACTCTGCAGTCCACATTCCCTCAGCCGATCCTCATAACCAAAATTGTACAGTCCTGAATCCATCTTTGTCATCCGTCTTTGTATCCTTTCCACAGTTAATTTATCTCCTTCAAATTCTGGGGACCAAATCTGAGAACAATAGTCTAAGTGTGGTCTGATCAGAGACTTATACAATGGAATGATGACCATTTTATCTCTGCAGGTCAGTGTCCTTCTCATAATTGCAGCAATCCTCTGTGTTACCTTCACCACCTTTGCAATATGTCCCCTAAATTTCAGGTTTCTATCAATCATCAACCCCAGATCTCTTGTCTCACCTACTTCCTCCAGTATAACTCCTCCCATAGAGTATGCAGCATCCCATCGATGTTTTCCAAACCTCAAGGCGTTACATTTTGCTGTATTAAACTGATAACTCCGATTCATTTGCCCATCTATCTATCTTATTCAAATCCTCTTGCAGAGCTACCACATCTGCACTATTACTAATAATCCTTCTCAGCTTCGCATCATCCACAAACAACTGAATATTCCCTTGCAATCCACTGGCAATGTCATTGATATAAAGGTTAAACAATGTAGGTCCTAGTAATGAGCCCTGTGGGACCCCACTTGTAACCCTCTGCCTCCTTGAAACTGCTCCACCACACAACTCTCTGATACCTATCCGACAGCCAACCCTGAATCCAGTTGACCAATCTGACATCCAGACCTATGTGCTGCAACTTAAATATCAGCTTATCATGTGGCACCCTGTCAAATGCCTTCGCTAAGGCATTTGACAGGGTGTCACATAATAAGATAGTGTCTAGGAAAATCTGCTTTATAAGAAAATGGCAGTATATGCCTTTCCCTCATCTATTGTTCTTGTAACTTTTTTATAAAAGGCTAACATATTGCTAAAACAAGAGCGCCATTTCACAAATCCATGTTGACTCTCACAGATAACATTACCCTCATCTGCCCAATGCTGTGTACGGTCTCTCACTACTTTCTCCAAGATCTTAACAACTACTGATGACACACAAACTGGCCTATAATTAGACACTTCCAGTCTGTTACCACCCTTATGCAATGGCACTATCTTACCTTCCTTCCATTCCCTGGGCACCTTTCCTGCAGCCAGACTTTCATTGAAAAGCCAGGTTAAAGGCACTGTCAGTTCCCTAGCACATTCTCTCACAACTCATGTTGAAATACCATCCAGTCCCAAAGCTTTACTGACATCCAGAGTACCCAATATCTGAAACACACTCTGCTCCTGTACCTCTAAACCTCGAACCAGCCCTCTAGCATTAAAACTGACTCCTCTAGTATGAAATACTCCAATAAAGTGTTCATTGAACAATTCCACTATGTCCTCTGCATCATTCAGTCTATTCCCATTTTTATCCCAGAATATCAATCTTCCACAGTCATTTCTCCTCCTACTGGCCACATAGCTAAAAAATTCCCTAGGATTTTCTTTGGATCTTAGGGCCAATCTCCTCTCATATTCCAGTTTCGCTTTCCTTACCACACTAGTCACTCTTCTGGCCTGTGTCTTATATTCTTCATTCATCTTCTCTTCACCTCTCTCCTTATATCTCTTCCATGGCCTCTTTTACGCATGCAATTCCTGTTTAATATTGTTTGTCATCCACTGTTGTGGTTAAAGTGTTGGAGAGGTTTGTGAGAACCGGGATCTAGAATTGGGTTGACAGCAATGGTATTATCCTTGATGGACAGTACAGATTTGCTAAAGGGAAATCATGCTTTAGTAATCTGTTTACTTATTACAATAAGGTGATGACTTCATTGGACAGAAAAGAGGGATACACAGTAGTATACTTGGATTTTGCAAAAGGCTTTTGATAGATTACTGCATGATAAGTTGATAGTCAAAATAGAGTGGTGGGGTTGGATATTAGATTAGTGCATTTGATCAGAGATTGGCTATCTGATTGGTATCAGTAATTTTGTATGGGGAAGCAATATCCAGGAAGAGGAAAGTCACTAATGGTGTGCTTCAGGGGTCTGTTTTAGGGCCATTGCTGTTTAATCTGTATGTTGATGATATTCGCTCGGATTTGGATGGGGATATTTAGTTGTTTGCAGATGATGCAAAACTGGGATGAACTATGAAGAGTTGAGCAGATGTTGTGACTTTACAAGAAGACTTGAATAGATTGAGTGAATGGGCATGGGAGTAGAGATGCCAGTTCAATGTTGCAGAATGTAAGGGTTAAAATTTTGGGAAACAAAGATGGGATGTAGAATTTACGGTTGGTGGGGATATATTGTTGGATGTGGAGGAAATAAAAAATCTTGGCGTGATGGTGAACAGTATCTAAAATTTAGAGGACAATATAACAAATTCCGGGAATGATGCAGAGCACAGTGACTTGTAGAAGTAAGGAAATTCTTCTTCCATTGTATAAGGCTCTGATTAGGCCCCACATGGACTATTGTGCACAGATTTGGTCACCTGGTTTGGTTCAAAAGGATGAAGAGATGTTGGAAAGGGTTCAAAGGTGACTGACTAAGGTAGTTTTTGATCTCTAGAATGTTGAATATGAAGAAAGGTTGAGAAGATGCAATCTACAGAGTCTAGTGGATAGGAGAAAGAGGGGTGATATGATAGAGACCTACAAGTTAGTAAGGGGTTGTTATCGGATCATTGTTGGAGACGTTTTACAGAAAATAGTGAGAGATCAGGGTGAGAACAAGAGGTAATCTCTGGAAGATGTATAAGGAGGGAGTGTGAAGCAGGTTTTTTTACATGCAGGATTGTGAATGATCAGAATGTCGTTTCTTGAGATTGTGGTGTCTGCCGAGAATTTGAGTGTGTTTAAGTCGTGGTATGATGAACTGTGTATGACCAAAGGACCTGCTAAATGAGTCTCTGACTCCATGGAGTCTTAGGATAACATTAATAATAACGTATTTATATCACTCACAAATATAGATAATAGCCTAAGAGAGAGAGCCAAAGGAGCACATTTCTTCACCTTCAATTTTTTTGAATGAAAACTTTTCAGCTAAACTCCATCTTAACAGCTTAACAACCCAACAATTGATCGCAGTGGATGAAATATATCAGCCTTCTTAAAATCTCTATCCATGTTATTTTAATAGTGCTATTTTTCATCCATGTTTTGGTTGATGGACGTGCACATTGTGGCTCATAGGTAGATTTAGGCAATGCTAAAGGAGTTTACGCATGTCTAGATATTGATATATTTGAGGCTAAGTGAGCATTTTCCTATAATTGAAGGCTTCCATAGTTGTTTTAAATAAAGATTTTATTATATAAAATGATGTCTTGTTGTATGTTGATTGTTGCAGACATTTGATGTGAAGTGCTATGAGAGAAAAAAAAAGATAAGTTTGATATTAATTTTTTGTATGTTTACAAGATAGATGAAAATGATGAAATTGACACTAATAGGTTTGAAGTACTTTTCCAATATGTTCCTTTGTGTGTGTTGTACATTTTCCTTTTAACAACTGTGATGGCCACTGTACCTTTGCTTACTGGTTCATTGTTGCCAAGCCCACTGCCATTTAAAGATGACATTTTGTGAAGTATAATTCAAGATTTTGTAGTATGCTTTGCATGCATCACATATGTTTCCTGTCATTTAAAAATGTGGCATATAAGACAGAGGGATTGCATATCTGTTACTGGTCTGAGTAGCAGCTCTTCCCTTAATGCATAGCAATGCATAGCATTATACATGTCTGTAAGGAGATGTACTTTGCATTATGGGAGATACTAAGACAAGGAGTGATGAGAGCTTGGTCCACCTTTACCACGAGTTGCCTCAGTCCTGAAGATACTTCAGGGGCAAATTTTGTTTGCTTACACTTGGATCAAGGATTAAACTAAATTTATTATAGTCTAACCAAGTGAAAAAAACTTCTAACATCTTTCTCTAAATCCAGAGCAATTCAATAATAAAGTGAGACACCTTTTGGCAACTCGTATAGGTAAAGATGACTTCTCCATTGCTTCCACCTTGGTATCACCACCTCTGGGTCTGACTCCCACTGACGAGACCTCAATAAAGGTCCAAACCGGGCTGGGTGGTGGCCCCTCCCTTAATGCATAGCATTATACATGTCCGCAAGGAGATGTGCTTGGCATTATGGGAGATACTAAGACAAGGAGTGATGAGAGCTTGGTCCACCTTTACCACGAGTTGCCTCAGTCCTGAAGATACTTCAGGTGCAAATTTGTTTGCTTACACTTGGATCAAGGATTAAACTAAATTTATGATTGCATATTTGTTTGAAAGGTAGATGATCAGAGTTGAAGGATCTTGATATAAGTATCTCAGGTTTCAGTGGCAGCGATGTTGCTAATGAGTGTTTGCTGAGAAAGAGTTAAGAGTAGCATGATAGACAGGGAGGGAGGAGAGCATCAGGTGGCAGTGGACTCAATATTAGGTAGCATAACTGAAGATCTGAAGTATGATGCCAACATTGTCAGTGAATCCTGAGTGAAGGTTAGCTTGGAGAGGGAGTAGAGGGCATGAAAAATGAGTTGACAGCTCATGCTCATGTGAACGAAGAGATTAGAAGACTTGAAAGGCTGATGTGTGAGACAAACACAATGCATGGGAGAAAGTTATGTGAATGAGAGAAATAGCCAAACCAGAGAGGAAATGAGAAAAAGTCGAGAGAATACCAGAGCAAGGGAAAGCAAGATGAGAGGAAGGCATGATAAGTGGGAGAGCATGTAGAGAGAATAATGGGAGGGAGAGAGAATGAGGAATGTAGGTGAGCAAGGAAGAAATGAATCTGTTAGAGAAGCAATGTGTGACCATTTCAATGATTCATGGTATACAGAAGAATTAGTGGAGCATTTCCCTGGAGGAACAATAGAGAGTGTGTATATGTCAGTAAAGCAAGATTGTGATATGGGATGTAGGTGATGTGATAGCAATGGTTGGTAAAAATGATCTGAGAGGTAGGATGAAGTGGGTGGCAAGAGATCTGAGAATAGGAACTGTGCAGAAGAAAAGTGTGTGAATGAAGATAGTGAGTGCTTTACCCAGATAATAATGCAGAATTGAAGAGGGAGCAGCAATAACGAATGCCATGATAGCAGGGATGTGTCAAAACAGAGCTCTGGAATGTGTGGACGCTTGGAATGCATCTGAGGATAGAAGAGAGAGAGAGAGAGAGAGGTATGGCAAGAGATAGACTGTATTTGAATATGGAAAAGCTTAGGTATCTTGGGGGAAGTGAAAGTGTTAGGACAGAGAGACTAGAATTGCCAGG
Source organism: Typopeltis vanoorti (assembly GCF_054136105.1). Lineage (NCBI taxonomy): Eukaryota > Metazoa > Arthropoda > Arachnida > Uropygi > Thelyphonidae > Typopeltis > Typopeltis vanoorti. The sequence continues at coordinate 68,490,511 of NC_143573.1, read as the reverse complement.
ATGGATAGTAGCAAAGTGAACCTCTTCTGGGGATAGTCACTGGGAAATGTAAGAATGCACCCACAGAGTAAAATTTAAGAATTTTACTCTGTGGGTATGGTATACCCACAGAGCAAAAGAGAGTTCTAGATGGAATGATAATGGGTACAGAAATGGTGGAAGTGTACTGATATTTCTTTATGCAAATGCCAGGAGGATTTCAAATAAAGGAAGTGAAATTGGTAGCATTGATAGCCTCAACCTGTCCAAAGATTATTGAAATTGGTGAAATGTGGTTGATAGATGATGTATGTCCTGACAGGAATAGAAGTAGAAGGTTATAGCATAATTCAAAATAATAGGAAAGGCAAATGGGGTACTGTGTTGCTTATGATGAGTGGAGTCCTCTCAGAGTGGAGAATTTGGAAGGAAATGATAATAATAAAAAGTATATAGTGTGAGGTTGGCAGGACAAAATATTTAGAGGAATGTTGCTATAAGCCAGGAAACATAGTGGCTAATAATAAGGAAATGTTTAGGTAGATCAGTTTGGTGAGTGCAAAATGAGTGATTATTGTGGATAGGGCTCGACAAATATGCTCCCACTTGCCCGTGGAGAGAAGATTTTACTAGTTGGTTAGTAGCCACTTACTGAACAAATAGAATATTTTTTATTAACAAAAAAAGCTTTCTAAATAAAATCCTTCTTTAACTTTAAGAAAACACAGAAGAACATGCATCTTATAAAGGATCATTCTAGTAAGAAAAATGAATGTAACAAATTATATTTTTTTAAAAAAATGCTGTTTTTACTGTTTTTCTTATTATTTATTAAATTCTTCTTAGAATGGTTCTCTCTCTCTCTCTCTCACACACACATACACACACACACACACAAAATTGAAATGTTTTCCAAACAATGATACAACACCAATTAATTACTTTATGTGACTCATATTAACTTACTGAGACATTGTTAAACTGTCATTGTTAAACATCATTAAACTGTTTACAAGGTGGGGATCTTGGGTGAGTGAGTACTGATTATGAGAGATTTTAACTATACCAGTATAAATTGGTTAGAGGAAGCACTATACAGTGGTAAGGCAACAAAAATTCGGGAACCCACAGAGACAAATGTTTCAGGCAACATGTAATAGAAAGAACACATGGATTGAGAATTTTGAATTTGTTCTTTACATCAGAGCACAGCTCATTGGAATAGAAATTGATCTTGCCTCCATTGTGAAGAGTGACCATGCAGTCTTAACTTGGAGACTTGACCACCTTACCGGCATTATGGATCAAATACGCATCATGTATATCTTTGTATCCATCATTACATTTCAATGTAATATCAATGGTATTACAATTTTAATAAGCACTTCATATCCATGGTAACTTGGACATATGTCTTGGCCGGTAGCGTGGTTAATAGACATGCAGAAGTTTCAAGGAGAAAGAAATTTATGTGGAATTATAAGGTAGGTGACTATAATCTTGAAAATCAGCTTGGAGCAGTTCCATGAATGGAATAACTGCAAGGGAGAGATATCAGCAGTGCAAGGAACTAGTAAAGAAATATTTATCAACAGTAATGGCAAATAGCATTCCTCAAGTGAAAAAAGATAAAACGATTTGGTGTAAAGTGGATAACCAATGAAATCAATCAGGAACTGCAGATTAAAATGAGATTGTGGAAAAGGCATAAAACAAATAACTCGATTAGATGGAAGATGAAGTAAAGTGATTAGTGTAGATGATATCTAGTGTTTAATGCTCGGTTTACTGTGTCATTTCATCCTGAGGAAACAGGTTTTATTTGTATAGAGATCAGAAAGGCGAAAACTTAGAATCCCCCTAAGTATTCTGGAAATAAATAAGGCAGTGGAACTGGATGAGATTTTACCATGTGTTTTAAGAGAATGCGCATTAAGGAACTGACACCTCCTGCTGATATTCTCCCTCGTAATTCCTCCATTGACTGCACCATTCAATGAAAATTTGGCTGAAATTTTCATTGAATCGTGAGTGGAAGGAGGATAAGATGATGCCATTTCTCAAGGGTAGTGTTAAAATGTAGGTATTAACTTGTAGGCCAGTTTATATTTCGTTTGTGGTTGTTAAGTATTTGGAAAAATTCATATGAGATTGTATACGAGATTTGGTAGATGAGGGTAATATTATTTGTGAAATTTAGTATGTTAAGGGACACTCTTGTTTCATTGTTTATCTTTTATAATAAAGTGACAAGAACAGTTGACATGTGAAAAGCATATACTGCCATTTTTCTTAATTCATTTTTTGCAAAGGTATTTGATAGGGTGCCACATCATTAGTTGATATTTAAGCTGCAGTACTCAGTTTGGATATCAGATTAGTGAATTGGATCAGAAATTAGATACTATTATTATCAGAAATAATAATAGTATCTAATTGATACTATTATTATCTTCAGACATCCATGGAGTCAGACTCATCATGGGAGGTCCTTCTGTCATATGTACAGATCATCATAATACACATTGACATTCAAATTCTCTGTAGACACAGTCTTCTCAAGCAGTGCATTTCAGTCATTCACTATTCAAAAAACCTGCTTCTCACTCATTCATACCCTCCTTATACAGCTTTCAGGGATGACCTCTTGTTCTCCCCTCATCTCTCACCATTCTATGAAAAACCTCTTCAACATTAACCTGATAAGCACCCCTTACCCACTTATACCTCTATCATATCACCCTTCCTCCTCCTATCCACTAGACTCTGTAGTGGATAGGTCACCAAATCATTGCACATTAGTTCATATGTGGTTTCTTATGCCATTGTAGGTGGCTAAAATTTTTAGCCACCTACAAGGTCAAGGCTGCATGATTGTTTTTATCAGTTGTCAGCAATGTGGTCATCTTTGTGATCATCCTCTGATGCAGTTACTATTACTCTAGTAACTACATCAGAGGATTGGTCTGTAACAAAGATTCTACAATGTCCGTCTACATTTTTACTTCATTCAGTAGCACTCTTCTACATTCTGGCACCAAATCCATTCAAATGCACACTATATAAGTCCTTTCATCCATTGAACTCACTCTACACATTCACAAAATCCACATCATTCCTATGCCATGACATGTGCATTGGTTCCTCTGCAATTATGGCTCTTTCTCACTATTGTACCATTGATATGCACTCATTCTCCTTACTCTCTCACTCTTTTCTTTTGATGCATCTCAGTAACATTTATGTCTTCCTCATACCATTGTGTCTCCTTTCAAATAATTTGTTTCTGCCAAAACAATGAATTCTTTGACTTTGTCCTTCAGCATCCTAACAGCCTAGCAAACATCATTAATGTTTGCATCTGGGAAGCACAGTCACCACACAAAGTTCTCTCACTTAGTATAGCATACCTTTCCATCCCTCTTTGCACTTCTTCTTCCATTTTCTTCTCAGCTATACCATTCATCAAATTTTTCTGCACTCCCTCAGTCTAGGAGGTCCTTTTGTCATACATACATACATACAGCTCATCATACCATGCCTTTAAACACACTCCAATTCTCTGCAGACATCATACTCTCAGGCAAGGCATTATAATCATTCAAAACTCTGCATGCAAAACATCTGCTTCTCACTTCCCTGCTCACACCCACCTTATACAGCTTCCAGGGATGGCCTCTGGTTCTCTCCCCTGATCTCCAACCATTTGCTGTAAAACCTCTCCAACATTGAACCTATAACAACCCCTTACTAACTTGTAGGTCTCTTATCAAACATCCACTAGACTCTGTAATTGCATATTCTCAACCTTTCCTCATATTCAACATTCTAGAAATCAGAAACTACCTTAATCTCTCGCCTCTGGACCCTTTCCAACATTTCTTCATCCTTTTGAAAACCAGGTGACCAATTCTATGCACAGCAGTCCATGTGTGGGTTAATCAGAGCCTTATACAATTATTATTATTATTATTATTATTACTACGGGCAACTCCAAGGAGTCCTCAGACTCATCAAGGGAGACCCTAAACATCATGTCCACACAACTATTCGACATTCTCACAGTATCTATCATACCTTGCCTTGAGCTCATTCACTGTCATAGCACCCACAACAGACTCTGGCAGCTTATTCCACTCATTCACCACTCTCCAAGTAAAGAACTCAGCTCTAACACTCTTACTAACCACACTCTTGCCCAGCTTCTATAGATGTCTCCTAGTCCTCCCACCGCCAGTCCTGATCTCAAAATTATCCTCTGAATTAATCCTATAGAAACCCTTCAGCAATTTGAATGTCTCAATCATATCTCCTCTTTTCTGCCTATCAACCAATTTCTGCAACCCACAAATCTTCAACCTGTTCTCATAAGGAAGGTTCATTCCATAGACCTGCTGTCATCTTGGTCACTCGCCTCTGAATCCTCTCAACCTCCTCCCCATCAAGAAGAAACCTAGGTGACCAAATCTGGGCACAGTAGTTGAGATGAGGTCTTATCAAGGCTCAGTACAGAGGTACAATAACTTGCTTGTCTCTGCTCGTTAAGGTATTTTTCAACAACCAAGTGAGTTGATGAGCTGATTTAGCTACTTTTGAAATGTGCCCCCTAAACTTCATCTCCCTATCCACTAAAATTCTCAAGTCCCTGGCCTCATCAATCTCCTGGAGTACAGTTCCACCAATGTGGTATACTGCTGCTAATCTTTTTGCCCAAAATGCATAACCTTACATTATGTCACATTAAATTGGCATCCATTCTCCTTAGCCCAGACCTCCAATCTATCCAAATCATCCTGCAAGATTTTAACATATTATGCATTCACTATTACCCTACCCAACTTTGCATCATCAGCAAACAAATGAACCGTTCCTCTTAGATCCTTCCCTATATCGTTAATGAACAAATTAAACAGCAGTGGTCCAAGAACAGAACCCTGCGGCACACCACTAGTCACAGGCCATCTTTTGGACTCTACTCCTGAATAAACTACTCTCTGATATCTCTCCATCAACCACCCACCCATCCATCTCACAACTCTATCCATTCCCATATGTTGCAGTTTACTGATTACAATTCCATGTAGTATCCTGTCAAAGCCCTTAGCCAGGTCCAGCAGTATCACTGTAAACCCATTATCCTTATCCAGTTCAGCCGTCTGTGTTATAAAACTTGAGCAAAGCCATGCTGTTCCCCCCATACAGTATCTCATTTTCATCAATCCATTCCTGTATTTTTCCCTTGACTACTTTCTCCAAGACCTTGACAACGGCTCCTCATATGCTGATCGGTCGGTAATTTGCAACAGTAGTCTTGGATCCTCCTTTATACAGTGGAACTATTTTCCCTTCTTTCCACACCTTTGGGACTAAACCAGACCTGAGACTCAGATTAAACAACATGGTCAAGGGCACTGATAATTCTTTAGCCACTTCCCGTAAGACCAGTGCCGGTATACCATCCAATCCCTTAGTCTATTACAGAACCTTAATGTATTCACATTAAGGTTCTATAATAGACTATTCACCTCCACTTCATTCACCACAATTCCCATATAAACTAATGGTTCCTTCATTCTTTCAATGTCACCACCTGGATGATATACTCTTGCAAAGTGCTCACTCAGTAATTCCACTATATCGACTGATTCAGTGACCTCCTTGCCATTGGCATTCCTTAAAATCATTTTGCCATGTACAGTTTTTCTTTTACTTGCAGCATATTGAAAGAACTGTTTGGGATTCTCTTTAGCTTGCATAGCTAGTTTCCTTTCATAATCCGTTTTTGCTTTTCTTACCACACTTGTTACCCTTCTGGCCTGCGCTTTATACCATTCGTGTGCCTGCAGGTTACCTTTCTCTTTAAATTCCCTCCACAGTTGTTTCTTTTTTTTGCAGCTCAAGCTTAATGGTGTTATTCATCCATTTAACCCCTACTTGTTTTACTATTCGGACCCTAGGTATACAATCAGCCATAACCTCCTGCAAATGCTCCTTGACCACTTCCCATGCTCTATCGACATCCAACCCTTGCAGTTTTACATGCCATGGCACTGAACCAAGCAATCTCCTAAGCTTGTCATACTTGCCAGCATGGTAATTCCACATATACCCTGTCTTAATTGAAAATTCCACACCTTTAGCCACCTCCCAGGTCAAGTCACTCTCTCACCAATAGGTGGCAACATGGTCATATTCATTACAGTCAAATTCTGAGATGCTATTACCAGGTCAAGCACTCTCAAACCCCTAGTATTTTCAATTACATGCTGTCTCAGATAGTTATCCCTTAATAACTGAATAAAATTCCTTCCTCACATGTGTCCTCTCCTCCTTCCAGTCAATGTTACCATAGTTGATATCCCCGCATAATAATTATCCTCCTTTCACTCATTTCATCAATTTGCCTATGCATACTATCTCCACTATCTATTCCATCACCTGGTCTATAGCAGCACCCAACTGTACATTTTGTTTCCATTAGCTTCCATTAGTCTCAATCTCACACCAAATAGCTTCAAATGTGCTCTTTTCACTATCCGGCAGTTCAACTTCTATTCTCCTTGCCTGCGGTTCATCAGTTAACACTTTTTCCAGTCTCCACACACCAAATCCATTCAAATGCAGGCCATCCATCTTGTACAAATCCTTTCGCCCATCAAACTCATTCCACACGTCCACAAATTCCACACCACACTGTCTGCATAACCTGTGCATAAAGTCATTTGCGATTATGGCCCTCCTTCTAAACTCCTCTCTGTCATACCGTGGCAACAGACTCACCATCCTAACTCTGTCACTCTTTTCTTTCGCTACCTTTAACAATACTTTCAAGTCCTCTCTCATAAAAAATTTATCTCCTTTCAATTTATTTATACCCGTCACAACTATCAATTCTTTCACCCTCTGTTTTGCACTCTAATACTCTCACTTACATCCTTAAATTTCGCACCAGGTAAGTACGATTTAGTTAAACTCTCATCTAATTCACCTCTTACTAATGAGTCTCCGTACAATGGAACAAGAATCTCCTTACTTCTACAAGTCAGTGTCCTCTACATCATTCCCTGAATTCTTTGTGTTGTCCTCGCAATTTTGTCAATGTATCACCTAAATTTCAGATCCTTATCCACTATCACCCTAAGATCTCTTATTTCCTGCACCTCCAACAACATATCCCCACCAACCATAAATTCTACATCCCATCGTTGTTTCCCAAATTTTAAAACCTTACATTTTGCAACATTGAACTTGTATCCCTATTTCCATATACATTTGCTCTATTTATTCAAGTCTTCTTGTGAGGCCACAACATCTTCTCTACACTTCATAGTTCATCCCAACTTTTATCATCTACAAACAACTGAATATCCTCTTCCATATCTTCCCCAATATCATTAACATTCAGCTTAAACAGCAATGGCCCTAAAACAGACCACTGAGGCACACCACCAGTGGATTCCTCTTACTGGATATTGCTCCCCCATACACAGCTTGCTGATACCTATCAGAAAGCCAATCTCCAATCCACTGCACTAATCTAATATTCAATTGAATCTCCTCTAGTTTGATTACCAACTTATCATGCAGCAATCTATCAAAAGTATTTCCAAAATCTAAGTGTACTAGTGCATACTTCCTCTGTCCAAGGAAGCTGTCACCTTATTGTAATAAGTAAGTCGATTACTAAACCATGACTTCCCTTTAGCAAATCTATGCTGTCTATCAAAGATAATACCATTGTTGTCAACCCACTTCTGGATCCTAGTCCTAGTTCTCACTAGCTTTTCCAATAACTTAACCACAACCTGACACACACACACACACACACACACACACAGAATTCTATCACCTCCCTTATGAAGTAGCACAATTTTGTCCTCCTTCCACTCCTTTGGAACTCGACCCAGTGCAAGACTCATATGAAAACAATATGCCAAGGTAGATGTCATCTCCCTGGCACATTTGTTCAGAATACATGGTTATATATTATCAAATCCGACAGCCTTATTAACATCAAGTTTGCTCAATTCCCCATACATCTCTTGCTCACTCAGAGTCAGTCTCTCCTCCCCATCATCAACTGCTCTCTCAATCTCTCCATGATGTTACATTCATAAAAATGAAAGATCTGTATGAACTGCTCGTTAAGTATCTCCACTATATCTTTCACAGTAGTTGTCCTTATACCATTTTCTCCAGTCAGTGTCATCTGTCCATAATCATTCTTTCTTTTGCTGGCTACATATCGAAAGAACTCCGTAGGATTATTTTTGGCTTCGTTAGCTAACTGCAGCTCATATGTCACTCTTGCTACCCTTACCAAACAAGTCACCCTCCTTGCTTGGTTTTTGTAATCCTCATGGAATTGGTTATTACCACTTCTTTTGTGCTGCCTCCATTATGACTTTTTTCTCTGTATCGCATGCTTAATCTCTTTATCCATTCATTTCACACCTACCTTATTTAACCTTCTGACTCTTGGAATACATTTAGACATTGTGGCAATCTATCAAAAGTATTTCCAAAATCTAAGTGTACTAGTCTATACTTCTAATAGATAGTTCTTGAGCAAGTTGCATTGATCTCTTTTTCAGCTAACTTCTCATTTAATGCTACACCTGCAAGCTGTCTCCTAAGCTCTTCATAATCACCAGTTTTTGTAGTTCCACATATATCTCTTTCTCATAGAGTTCTTCGCACTGCTGGAAACCACCCAGATAATCACTTCATGGTCACTCTCACCAACTGGAGAATGATTTGATGCCTCATTTATAATTACATCTTCTGATGAGATGATCAAATCCAAGATCCTCAATCCTTGTTTGCCCTCTGTTATATATATATATATATATATCTCATCATCCCAGTCTTTATTGTCATAGTTAAAATTACCTATAATAATCACCTTTTCTTATTTGCTTGGCTAATTTGTTTTACATTTAGTCACTACCATCCACATTACCAGGTCTAAAACAACATCCAACTAAGTACTGTATTTCATTTTATTCACCTCTATCTCACGCCATACTGCCTCAAAACCACTGGCATGATTACCTCTCTACTTTGTATGGACATAACTCTTTCTCTATCATCAATAGTGTTCTCCCTCCCTTTTTATCCTTTCTATCCTGATGAAATACATCACACCCTTCCATCTCTGTTCCTGTCAGGATGTCATCCTCGTCCAACCATGTCTCACTTATTCCAACAATTTTTTGGTGAAGAGACTCTATTAATGCAACCATTTCATTTGCCTTGTTTCTTATACTTCTAGCATTTGTATACAAACACCTTATTCCTCGATCTATAGCAAGTTCCACTAACACCACTTATTTGATGTGACTTCTCCATACTTAACTTGAATCATTTCTTTTTCTCCTTATTCATCTTCAAATCTTCTTCAGATCCAACTGTACCCTACAACCCAGGTCATCCCCTTCCTTTTTGTCTACACATGCATTCATATCCCTTGGAACATCTATATCTCACACTGTGTTCCTCTGTCCCCCCCTGAACCTCCCCATTTCCCTGTCTGTCTTGCACACCTGTTCTCTCATTCTCTATACTCACTTATTCATTCACAACCACCTCTTCAATCTCTCCTGTTCCTCCACATTGCTTATCACTTGATCAGATTCATTCTCTTCACTCACTTCTCTACCTTCCAGCAGCAGTCTTTCCAAGTGACTCAAACCAAAACCACTCAAATGCAGTTCATTGCTCCTATACAGTTCACTTTTTCCTTCAAACTCATTCCACACACATTTAAAAACTGCACCCCTTTTTCCTCACACATTTCTGCTAACACATCATTCATAATCCTTGCTCTCTGCCTCATCTCACCACTGCCTTACCTGGGAAACATCCTTACTACCTTTCCTACCACACTATTCTCTTTTATCTATCTCAACAACTTCCTGATATCCAATCTGATATGTTTTTTGTTTGCAGGCAAGTCATTTCTACCTATTACAACTGCCAACTCTTTTGCTCGCTTGCTTTTCATATCTAATGCCTGAATCACTCTACTCATTCTACCTGCAAACATTCTACCTAAAACATACTTGATGCATTCTCTCGTTCAGCACACATTTAATAATGAAAACACCATACATCACCATTCACAGGTCTTTTGTTACCTCTTTTATACCAATGTTATTTATTTTGATCATTTTCACTCTTCCATACATATCAAATTCTCTTAACTTCATTCCGCATCCATTTCATCTCTTGCCTCATCTTAACCAACTGATCTTTCGAATCCTGCTTCATGTTTTCACTATCATTCATTCTTTCGAATTTTCGAACTTTCAATCCTATCATCACACTTTCGCTCTCATTCATTCTTTTGAATATTTTAACTTTCAAACCTTGCATCGCACTTTTGTTACCATTCATCCTTTTGAACCTTGCATTATACACGCTGGTTCACAGTCAGTGCAGCTTGCAAGCTTATCTTTAGCTGCACTTTTGTTTTGTAATTTCTGCCACATGCACATCACTTTTGTCTTTCTTACCATCGATTCTTAAGTTTCTCAGATCGCTCATTCTCTTTTTTCAAAATTTTTTAAACATTTTTTCACTGCTCTTTTGCACCATCCTTTTCTATCAGACGAGCACTCATCCTGCTTGCGGCATTCTCACTACTAACGCTTTCAGTTATCAACATATTAGCACTCATCAAATTCTCATTCAGCTCACACTTTGCACCCACCCTCCTTCCATCCACCTTAAATATCCACAATTTATCCATATAATCAAATGAATACATACAGCACACCTCACATTTCACGAAATTACTGAAATCGAAATTGAATTCCTTCATGGACAAAGCTGCTGTTTGTCAGTTACTATACTGATCTCTAATTTCAAAGAATTTTAAATAAACTTAAACAAAAAATCACCACACACACTAATAATACTGCAAGCGCACAACTTTTATAGCAACTGTTACTCATGCACAAACACTTATATACTATTAATTACATATAAGTAACCCCTGTTTAACATGGTCATTAGGTTCATAAATAATGCAGTGTTATGCAAATTCATGTTATACTAGTACAAAACTAGTACAAAAAACAGAGTTAGGTTCCAAAAGTTAAAAAACTATACTATTTTCTTTTTATAACTAAGAGAAATGCATGTTTATTAAAACAATAATTGATCAAAAGTATTACATATCAATATTATTACATAATGGTTACATAATTAATTGTATTTTTATTTTTACTAAATAGCTTAAGAAAATTACAACGTATACTAGGATATATATTAAAATAAATTTTAATACACTTCCAATAATTCGGCAACGTTACGTTGCCATTTTCAGCGGAACTTAAAAACAAGACACGTGCATGCAAGCACAACAAACAGTAAATGAGAACAAAGCAGGAAGCTATTCTTTCTCCTAAAAGTCCTGATAGTGCCCCCTAGCAGGCACTGTTGGTATTCTTGGGTGATTGGGCTGGAGGGCTTCTGATGTAGATTTCCCAAATTTGGGACAGTCTCATGCAACCAAATTTGTTGAGGTTTGGATTGTTTCTTAGGGCTGAGGCTGATTCCATGAAAAGCCTTTCGTATTTGAATTTACTACGGTGTATTATCGTGGCTTTCTTCCACCGTATTCTATGGCGGATATCCAGTGCACGGTCTGCAAGACCAGAGTGGCTGTATTGGTGAAACAGGAATGTAGTCCTTGTGTTCTGAAATTCTGATATTAGCTGTCCTGCCTGTTTTGGCCAAAGTAGGACAGCTTACAGCTGCAAGGGACCTGGTATACACCAGGTAGGTTTGGGGGGCGGGGAGAGGTTGGTCTTTAGTAGAGCAGATAAGGGATGCCAATTTTTTAATCGGTCTGTAACAAGAAGTTAAGTCGTGTTTTTTTAGGATTTTTGTAATTTTTTCCGAGGTGCCTTGGATGTAAGGTATGGTGATGGATTTAGAGTAATCCTTGTGTGTGTGTGTGGGGGGGGGGGGGGTATTGGTTTCAATATTTTTAGGATTTTTTTTTTTTTTGGGTGGGAGGTAATCATTGGCTGAGAAAATGTGGTTTAGTTCTGTGGTTAGCCTTGTTGTGGGATTGTTGGTGAATGTATCTGCCTGTATGGGTGGGTTTTCTATAAACTGAGAAAAACCAAAGTTCCATCAGGCTGGCGGGTGACTAGTGTGTCTAAGAAAGGAAGGCAGTTGTTTTTTTCTTCTTCAAGGGTGAACTTGATTCTGGGGTATTAGTTGTTTAAGTGTGTTAGGAAGGAGAGGAGTGCATCAGACCCATGTGGCCAAATAGCGAACACATCATCAACATATCGAAGCCATATGGTTGGTTTTTGTGGGGCAGAGTTTAAGACTTTCTCTTCAAAAGTCTCCATATAAAAGTTGGCCAAGGGTGGGGAGAGTGGAGAACCTATGGCTGTCCCCTCAATTTGTTTGTTATGCACGGATCTTCCCCAATTCTCGAACCGTGTTAGAGTGAAACCATGTTGTAGGAATGCCGTGTTATATGGGGGTTACCTGTATTTCAAAAAACTTATCTCAAACGGGAGTCTTCTTTAAACACTGCTACTTTTCATGACACTAGTGACACCTCTTTTTCATTTTCTTCATTTTCTAGACTCTTTCAAAATTCTGTGATGCTTTAAGTTTCTAATTTAAAATTAATTTTTATGGCTATTTTGCCTAATTTTCTTTAGGAGTGCCCCTTTTATAATGTCATTGGTTTTTTACTCAATTTTTAGTGCATTGCTGATGTTTTAAAGACATAAATGCATGAAGAATATAAGGAAGGAATAATTTTGGGTATCTCCATGGAGTTAGAAGACTCATTTTGGGAGACCCATGCTAACATTTATACACACAATAATTATCATACCTCTCCTTAAACTTACACTATCTGGGCACTCACAACTAATCTGGCAATTTATTCCACTCATTCACCACTCTACAAGCAAAAATTCTAGTCTGGCAACCCATACCGGCAGCACTCTTCCACAAATTCCAGGGTTGACTTCTAGTTCTCTCTCTGTTCATCATATTGAAAAATTGCTTTGTGCCAATCTAATATAGAAAACCTTTAGTAACTTATAAGTTTCTATCATGCCTTCCCTCCTTCCTTTTCTGACACACCTTCAGTCTATCGTCATAGGGAATATTCTGCAGATACCTGTCATCAGCTTCGTCACTCGTTTCTACATCTTCTCCACTACCCACATATCTGATCCCCAAGTAACTCAGGTGATCTGATATGTACATAATCAAGATGCACCATATTCTTATACAGATGAATAATTACCTACCTGCATTTACTTTAAGTGTGTTTTTCAACATCCAAGCAATCCTTTGAGTTATTTTGACAACTTTTGCAGAATGTCAACTCTCTGTCTGCCATTATCCTTAGATTCTTATCAATCATTACCTGCAAACCATCAATGAGATGTTACCTAGTATGTAATCTTTCAAACTGCAGTGCATAAACTTACATTTTCTAACATTAAACTGACAACATTATCCTTCATCTACAATGCCAATTTATTGAGATCATCATACAGGATATCTACATCTCCTTTATCAGCTCTTGTCCTCCCCATTTTTGCACCATCAGCAAACAACTGAATATCCCTCCTTAAATCAGTCCTTATATCATTAATATACAAATTAAAGAGCAGTGGCCCTAGTACAGAACTCTGAGGCATTCCACTAGTGACATTCATTCTCCTCGATTCCACTCTACCATATACTACTCTCTAATGTCTGTCTGGCGGCACCCACTACCCTAATTCATGCTACCAGCTTCATTATCCATTCCCATTTGCACCAACTTTTGTAATGGTTTTCCATATGATATGCTGTCAAATGCCTTTGCAAAAATCCAGCAATAGTGAAGCCATTTCCCTTATCTAATTTTACTGTTTATACAATGTGACTAAATTTCTAAAACAGGACCCACCTTTTACAAAGCCATGCTGTCCACATAAAGTATTGTATTCCTATTCATCCACTGCTGAATTTTACCTTTAACCAACTTTTCCAGTACTTTATAACTATCACTGCTGAGATATTAATTGGTCTGTAATGGAACTATCTTACTTCTTTTCACTCCCTTGGAACTTTGACTGAACACTTTTTACAAAGGCTCTGCCAGTTTTGCACATTCACATAGCACATGGGCTGACATACCATCCAGTCTCATAGCTGTTTTCATGTTGATATTTTTCAATATGCTGAACACTTCCTGTTCATTTACCCCAATTCTTACATCAGTCTCTGTCACTTTAGCAACTGCAAAATTTACACTTGAATGATACACCTTTGCATAGTGACCACTCAACTGTTTCTTTTTTTCTTCTGCCACCTTCCATCAACATTAATTAAAGTCAACCTTCCATAGTCATTCTTCCTGCTGCTATATGAGGAAAAAACTCTTTTGGATTTACTTTGGCCTGCTTAGCTAATTTTATCATAATTTTTCCTTTGTTACCATACTTTACTCTTCTTGCCTGCACTTTATAATACTTGTGAGTATGCTATTCACTTTTTTTAAAAAAAATTTCCCTTCACAGTGTTATTTATTTTATTTTTTTATTTTTTTTCTGCTCTTTCGTTGTATCTCTATTCATCCACTTAACTCTTATTTGGGTTAAGTGAAGGAATATAGATACATTCCCTGACCACTTCCTATTCACTACTGATATTCTTTCCTTGTAAAAGTCATGATACTGCTCCAAGGCACCTCCTAGATCTGTCTTAATTCCCAGCTTTATAGTTCAATCCTTTTTTTTTTGGCAGAGAATTCCACATGTTTAGCAACTTCCAATGTAGGTAGAGTGCCTACATTGATTATGGATACATCTTTTAATGCTAATACCAGTTCCAGTAGTCTTAAACCTCTGCTTCTTTCCATGATTGGCTGTTTCAGGTAATTATTCCTTAGCAACTGTATAAATTCCACTTCCATCTTGTCAATCCCCTTTCCTTCTTGCAATCCATGTCCCCCCATAATTGAAGTTCCCCATAATAATTGTCCAGCCTGCACTCATTATGGAGACTGAGCAATTATTATGGGACACGTCATCTATACACGGCTTCCACATCTTCCTGTGGATCCCTGTGGCCTATAGTAGTAACTAACAATATATTTTGTCATATTCATCTCTATATCACACTATATAGCCTCAAATTAACCGTCTTTCCCCAGACAGAATTATTTTTCACTTCTAATTTTGTTCATTGAAGTTCTTACCATCATCAGCAGCACTCCACCTCCTGTCCTTCACCCATCTTTTCTACATGAAAATACAGTACACTTTGCTTTCTATCCCTGTGACTATATTATTTTATGTCAACCAGGTCTCACCAAAACTCCTAAGCTATATACTTCTCATAATGTGGATACCACTATTGTTGATTATATATATATATTGTTAAAATAGTGAAAGGAGTTTGGTGAACTATGTCTGTTAATGTTGTTAACTGTTTTCTAATTCTAATTTTATGAATGTGTCTTTCAATAATATAAATTTCAAATTAATGTTCGATTACTTGGTGTTATTTATATTTGATTAATAATTTAGATTGTTGTTGGTACTACACTTGAAAGCCCTGCAGGCTTAGCTGTTGATTGGGTTAGTCGAAAGTTATACTGGACAGATGCAAGCACTGACAGAATTGAGGTATCTAATTTAGATGGTTCAATGAGGACAATACTTATATGGGAAAATCTGGATCGTCCAAGAGACATTATTGTGGATCCAATTGGAGGGTAAGTATGAAGTATTTATTTATTATACAAATAATAATAAATGCATCTCACAATATGTAAATATTCTATTTTTGGTCTGTACTTCTCATGAAGCTGACATGGAAAATCAAGTGGAACATCTTGTCTCTGTGGTGTAGTTTTTAATAATGAAATAAAATTGTATGAATCAGTTGGACTAATGCAATCTTCTAAAAAAACTCTGCAGTCAAGCCTCAACAGCAAACCTGACATTGAAAAACAAAGTGCATTTAAAGGCAAGGTGGCAAGTGGGATTGATGGTGGACAAGTTTGTATGACTGGCAATAAAATAGCAAGAGAAAATGATAGTGAAAAAAGATTTGAAAACTGAGTTGGTGATGATGAAGCAAGAGATGAGGTGGATGCAGAGTGAAATAAAGAAAATAAAAAAAGAATTCTAGATATGTATGGAAGAGTGAAGAAGAAGAAGAAGAAAACAAATGATGTCAGTATAAAAATGATTACAAAAGATCTGTGAATGACATTGTATGGTGATTCAATTAGTAGAGGTGTGGTAAATGAGAAAATGCACAAGGTATGTTTTCCTGGCTGTAAAATGAATATAGTGATTGAGGTGTTGGATATGAGGACTAAGTGAGCAAAGAAGTTGGTAGTGGTAGCAGGGACAAATGACTGACAGGGAACAAGGAGAATGTAAGATTGGATATCAGGAGGTTGTTTAGAAGGATAAAAGGTAATAGTGTGATTGGAAAGGTAATAAGTATGTTGCGCAGGTATGACAGGGATGAAATGAGGCAGAGAGCAAGAATTATGAATTACATGTTAGCAGAAATGTGCAAAGAGAAAGGAGTGCAGTTTTTTAATGTGTGGAATGAGTTTGAAGGAAGAATTGAACTGTATAAGAGTGATGGACTGCATTTGGATGGTTTTGGTGAGTTATTTTGAGAGACTGCGGCTGGAATGGAGGGTAATGAGTGCAGAGAATGAATCTGAGCAAATAGGAAGCAATGTGAAAGAGCAGGAGAGTAAGGAAGGAGAGATTGAAGTGGGTAGCATGAGTGTACAGAATGAGTGAACAAATGTGCAAAGACAAACAGGGAAATGGAGAGACTTAGGACAGACAGGGAAACACAGCATAAGAAAGGTTGATGATCCAAGAGGATGGGAATGTGTGTAGAGAAAAGGGGAAAGGGGTGACCTGGGATGTAGGAAAAACAGTTGAATTTGAAGAAGGTTCTAGGACAAGTAAGGAGAAAAAGAAATGGCTTGAGGAAAGTATGGAGAGGTTACATCTAATAAGTGGTATCAGAGAAACTTGTTATAGATCCACGATTGAGCTATAATGTTGGTATATGAATGCTAGAGGGAAATGAAATGGTTGTGTGGATTGAGTTTGTTCACCCAAAAATTGTTGGCATAAGTCAGACATGGGTTGAATGAGGATGACACCCTGACAGGAATAGAGATGTAAGGGTGTGATGTCTTTTGTAAAGACAGAAAAGGTATAAAGGGAGGTGGAGTGCTATTGATGATAGAAAACGAGTTATATCCATACAAGGAGAAAATAGTGATAATGGTTTTGAAGCAGTAGGGAGTGAGATAGAAGTAAATAGAGTGAAATAATTTGTTGTATGTTACTATAGAACTGGTAATGTGGAGGATAGTGACCAGGAAGTGTATAAGCAAATGGGAAAAGTGTGATCATTATGAGCGATTTTAATTATTCCAGTTGCTATCTTGTTATCCCAATCTAAATATAGATTGGAATAACAAGATAGCAACTGGAAGTAAAGAAAATAAGTTTCTTGAGTTTTTGAGGGACAACTGCCTCAGGCAGTATGTAACAGAGGGCACATGAGTATTGAGGGTCTTGGATTCGATCATTTCATCAGGATTTTATTATAAATGAGGTGTCAAATGTCCCTTCAGTTGGTGAGAGTAATCATGACGTGACTACCAGGATGGTTACCAACCATAAGGACCTCTGTAAGGAAAGGGCATATGTGGATCTACAAGATTGGTGATTATGAGATGGTAATGAGACAGCTTGTAGCTGTATTATGGAGTAATGAGTTAGGTGATAAGGAGATCAATGTTGCTTTGATGATATATTCAAGAACTCCCTAGTAGAAGCAATGTCTAAATGTATCCCAAAGGTGAGAAGGTTAAATAAGGTAGGTGTGAAATAGATGAATGAAGAGATTAAGCATGAATACACAGAAAAAAAGCATTATGGAGACAACATAAGAGGAGTGGTAATGATCAATTCCATGAGCAATACAAAGAGCAGGCAAGAGAGGTAACTCAGTTGGAAAGAATAGCAAAAGTTCAGTATGAGCAGCAGTTAGCTAATGAAGCCAAAAAAAAATCCAAGGGAATTCTTTTGATATATAGCCAGAAAAAATAAGAACGATTATGGTAGGAGCAATGATTGGTGAAAATTTTATACGGACAACTGGTGTGCAGGATAAAGTTGAGATATTTAATGAACAGTTCATCATGGTCTTTCATTCTTGTGAATGTGAAGTCATGTGAAGTCTTACAGCAGTGAATGAGGAGGAGGAGAGACTGACTGTGATATGTTGAATTATGCAAACTTGATATTTATAAGGCTGTGGGACTTGATGATATATCATTGCATATTTTGAAGGAATATGCCAAGGATTTGACATCTGTTTTGTTGTTTTAGTTAATGTGACTCTTAAATTGGGTCATGTTCCAAAGGAATGAAATTAAAGCAAGATTGTACTGCTTTATAAAGGAGGTGGCAGAACTCATGCATCAAATTATAGGCCAATCTGCATGTGGTTAAATACTGGAGGGAGTGGTTAGAATTAGGATCTAGAATTGTGTTGACAACAATGGTATTACATTTGATCGACAGCATGGAATTTGCTAAAGGAAGGTCATATTTTCGTAATGTACTTGCTTATTACAATAGGGGATGATAGCTGCATTGTATGTGGGAGATGCATACACAGTAGACTTTGCAAAAGATTTGTGATAGTTTACCACATGATAAGTTGATAGTCAAACTAGGGTGGATAGGGTTGGTTATTAGAATAGTGCATTAGATTGGCTGTTGATAGGTATCAACTAGTTGTGTATGGGGAAGCAATATCCTAGAAGAGAAAAGTCACTAGTGGTATGCCTGAAGGGTCTGTTTTAGGGCCATTGTTATTTAATCTGTATGTTAATGATATTGGAGAAGATTTGAATGGGGATATACAGCTGTTTGCAGATGATGCAAAGTTGAGACAAACTATGAGGAGTCAGCAGATATGAGGGAGGGCTGAAAAGTTCTAATAAACGCTTAGAACAAAACGGACATTAGAGCAACAGATATAACCACATGAAAGAACATATCTTAAAGCCCTTTAGCCCCCTGTGTCATCAAATTGTAACAATTTGCATTTTTCTTTTAGGATATATAAGAAGACACGTCAGAGGTTTTGAAGAAATTAGAAGACACAGAGGTGCAAACCATCATCAAGTTTTTCGTGCTGCAAGAAAAGTCTTCAACTGCAATTCACCAAATTTTCTGTGAGACTTCAGGATGAGGCACATTGCTCCCAGGTTAGGAAGAACTGGGAGTATCTTCCATAGTGATCATACCTAAAAACATTGAAGCAGTGCATATAATGATCCTTTATGAGAGACAAATACCAGCCAAAAACATTGCAAAGATACTGGGGATATCTGAGGAATGAGTTGGGGTCATTATCCACCATCATCTGGACATATAGAAGCTCAATAAAGTGGATCCCTAAATGTTTGAATGCTGACCAAAAGAGCTGACATGGGCTGTCATCTCAATGATTTTGGGTCAATTTGAGAAATCAGGTGCAAATTTTTTTGTTTGTACTGTGACTGTTGATGAAACAAGGCTTCATTACTGTGATCCAGACCAAATAACCATCAGTGGAGTGGAGACACAAAGGTTCTCCACGGCCAAAGAAGTTGCAAACCCAAAAATTGACAGGAAAGGTTCTTGCCATTATCTTTTGGGATGTGGATGGTGTAATCCTTACCGAGTATCTCCAAAAAGGTGAAACTGTTAGACAGCAGTTTATTCAATAGCTCTGAAGGAAAAATGCTGTGGGAAAATGAGCAAAGGCATGTTGCTTTTGCAAGACAATGTACCTACTCACACTGCTCATGAAAACCTAACAGACAATACACAACTTTGGCTTTCAATATCTGCCTCATCCACCCTATTCACCAAACCTGGCCAAATCTATTTCTTTTTCCCAAATTTAATGGAATGCTTGAAAGAAACAAAATTTACTATTGGTTTGTGCAACAAGGGAAAGACTTTTTTCTTAGAGGATTACAAATGATGCAGCACCGTTATAACAAGTGTATAGCACTTGGTGGGGAATATGTAGAATAATAGGTAAGTTACTCTTACTCTTCTTGTAAGGGTTGTGGCCTTACAAGCAGAGTTGATTAGACAGTGAATGGGCACAGGAGTGAGCATACCAGTTCAATATTGTAAAATGTAAGGTTTTAAAATTTGGAAAACAAAGATGGGATGTAGAATTTACTCTTGTGGGGATATATTGTTGGAGGTGGAGGAAATAAGAGATCTTGAAGTGTTGGTGAATATGGATCTGAAATTTAGAGGACATATTGCCAAAATTAAGAGGACAAGACAATGAATTCTGGGAATAATATGGAAGACACTGACTTGTAGACGTAAAGAGATTTTGGTATAAAGCTTTGATTAGGCCACATATGGACTACTGTGCACAAATTTGTTCACCTGGTTTGTAAAAGGATGAAGAGATGTTGGAGATGGTCCAGAGGCAATTGACCAAACTAGCTTCTGATCTCTGGAATGTTGAATGTGAAGAAAGATTGAGACAATGCAATTTGCAGAGTCTATGGGATAGGAGGATGAGGGATGATATGATAGAGACGTACAAGTTAGTCATGGGTTGTTATAGGATTAACATTGAACAGGTTTTTCATAAAGTGGTGGGAAATTGTGGGGGGGACAAGAGATTATCCCCGGGAGCTGTATAAGGAGGGTGTGAGAAGCAGGTTTTGCATGGAGAGTTGTGAATGATTGGAATGCATTGCAGCAAAGTGTGAGGTCTGCAGAAAGTTTGGATGTGTTTAAGGTGCACTATGATGAGCTGTATTTATGACAAAAGGGACCTCTTGGATGAGTCTGTGACTCTATGGGGGTCTTAGGATAATAATAATAATTAATAACATTAAGTACACTGTAATAAATTTATCTTACTTCACCCTCAAACCAGAAGCAACTAGTGCTCTATCTATTGGTGACAACTGTACACTTGCTCCTATAAAATTCCTACAATAGAAATTCTGATTGAAATTGAATGTGGGATTCTCAACCCTCGTACTGACAACAGTATCAGACTGGACGTTGCCAGTCTTCTAATTCAACCAAAACCTCTGAAAAGTAACCTCTCCTATAAAGAATAGAAGCACATTTCAAAATCAAGAAGAATAATAAAATAGTAATTTCTAAATCTGATTAGGGAAGGCTGCAGTAGTTCTAAACTGATTTTATTACAATTAATACTTGTTTTTTTACTTAAAGATCGCTCAACTCATCTTCCCTTAGACTGTTGGAAGTTTTTTTTTTTTTTTTTTCACTTGGTTAGACTATAAAATATATGTTTAGTTTAATCCTTTATCCAAGTGTTAGCAAACAAAGTTTGCACTAGAAGTATCTTCAGGACTGGGGCAACTCGTACAAAGGTGGGACAAACTTCACATCACTTGCCTTAGTATCTCATAATGTAAAGCACATCTCCTTGAGGATATGTATAATGCTATGCATTATGGGAAGGGTCACTATCCAAACCGGTTTCCCTGTACTAAGTGTGAGTTACCTCTCCAAAAACTCGTGGGATCCCTGGATCACTCACAATGAGCGACCTGAAGGATCAAAACTCTGTGTTGTTCCCCCAGTAACAGGCTTACCCTGTCACCGAGAAGAAATCTCAGCGTTTGGCTCTACCCAGTGGCAGGCTCACCCCACCACCGAGCAGAACCACTCATATTTCATCTGAGGGGTAGTAGCAACAGCCGGCTTCAGTTAACTTCATGGACAGCATTGCCATCCATTACACCTCTACCTGGGTAACAGCAACAGCCGAGCCTCAGTTAGAACTTCATTGGCTACAGCATTGCCATCCATCATCCAAGCTCCCAACTGGTTTCGACATTTAGGGGTCTTGTCAGTGGGAGCCAGACCCAGAGGTGATACCAAGGTTGAAGCAATGCAGAAGTCATATTTACCTATAAGAGTTGCCAAAAGATGTCACACCTTATTAATAAATTACTCTGGATTAGAGTGGGTCTGGCTCCCACTGAAGAAACCTCAATAAAGGTCGAAACCAGTCTGGGTAGTGGCCCTTCCCATAATGCACAGCATTATACACATCCACAAGGAGATGTGCTTTACATTATGGGATACTAAGGCAAGTGATGTGAAGTTTGTCCACCTTTTCCACTAGTTGCCCCAGTCCTGAAGATACTCCAAGTGCAAACTTTGTTTGCTTACACTTGGATAAAGGATTAAACTAAATATATAACTTCCCTTAGACTATTACATTCTGGTAGATAGGCTTATACATTGGTTATTTATAACTTTTATTTTTTAGGAAATAACAACGTATACTAAAATATTAATTACAAAAACTTGAATTAATACTTTCCTATATGTTGGCAATGTTATATTGCCATCATCATCAGGGATCACAAAAAACAAAGATATGTATACACAGGCACTAATACTGGGCAGATGAGGCTAAAGAAAGGTAATCAAGTCAGGCCTATTGTCCTACACCCCTCCCCCCCCAGTGGGCTAAATTGGGTAGTTTTGGCTGCTGTTGGGCTGAAGATCTGAGGATTAATGCTTCCCAAATTTGTCGAGGTTTGGAAAGTTTTTTAGGGCTGAGGCAGATTCGAGGAATAGCCTTTCATATTTCCTTCTTCCACTGTATCCTGTGGTGGATATCCAAAGCATGGTCAGCAAGTCCTGAGTGGCTGCATTGGTGGAAACGGATGTAGTCCTTGTGTTCAGAAATTCTGATATTTACTGTCCTGTCTGTTTGGCTGTAGTAGACAGTTTGCAACTGCAAAGGACCTGGTAGGTCTATGGAAAGTGGCTGGTCTTCAGTGGAGCGGAAAAGAAATGCCAATTTTTTATATGGTCTGTAAGTGGTTGTAAGGTTCCCCCCCCTTCGGATTTTTGTCATTCTTTTGGATGTGCCCCAGATATATGGAATGGTGATAGGTCTTGAGTAATCTAAGTAATATAAACAAGGTAGGCATTAGATGGATGAGTAGTAGTATCAGGCTTGATCTACAAAAGAAGAAAATGTTATGGAGAATTTACAAAGAGAAAGACGATCAGTACACCCATGAGCAGTACAAGGCTCAAGCTAGAAGGTTACCAGCATAGTAAGAAAAGCTAAATCAGATTATGAGAAGACCTTAGCCAAAGAGATCGAGGGTAATCCTAAAGAGTTCTTCCGCTATGTGGCAAGTAAAAGGAAGAATGACTTCGGAAGGATAACTTTAGTGGGTGCTGATGGTATTGAGGTGACAAATTCAGATGTAATAGTCGAGTTACTGAGTGATCACTTTTCAAAAGTCTATCACCCAAGTGAGGATATCTCTGTACCTGTAGCAATAAGAGAATTGAAGTTAAGAAATCAGAGGTATTAAATATATGGCAAAATTTAAATGCAAACACTGCTGTAGGTTTAGATGGATAATCAGGCTCGGGTGTTGCGTGAATGTGCAAAGGAAGTGTCAACGTCTCTTACTTGGTTATTTAACTTAAGTTTGAACTCTGGTATGGTCCCTAGAGAGTGGAAGGAAGGCAAAGTAGTTCCTCTGCATAAAGAGGGCTCTAAAACTGCGGTAGTTAATTACAGACCAATCACCATCTCAGGAGTGGTGGTAAAAGTATTAGAAAAGTTGATTAAGGATAGAATTCAAGAATGAGTGGATTAGAATATGATACTTCTATAGGGGCCAAAATGGTTTTGTTAAAGGTCAATCCTGCCTTAGCAATTTATTAACTTTTTATAATAGAATGACATCTGAATTGGACAAGGGAAATGGCTACACAGTAATACTTCTGGATTTTGCTAATGCTTTTGACAGGATACCCCATGGAATACTGTTGCACAAATTAGAGCAGATGGGGATGGATACTAAACTGGTGATGTGGACAAGAGAATGGCTCATGGAGAGATTCCAGAAAGTAATGTATGGAGGAGCAGAGTCCAGGATCAGGCAGGTGACCAGTGGTGTGCTTGGGCCATTATTGTTTAATTTGTACCAAGTCAAATATGATATAGGGAATGGCTTGAAGGGAGATATTCAGTTGTTTGCTGATGCAAAGTTGAGTAGCGCAATAAAAAATCAAGTTGATGTTGAGAGTTTACAGGATGATTTAAATAACCTGACAAAATGGACAAAAGGTAATGGATGTCAGTTCAATTTGGAAAAGTGTAAAGTTATTCATTTTGGGATTAAAAGATTACCAGCTATGTACCACATTGATGGAACGGTACTCCAAGAGATTGCTGAGGTTGGAAGTTTTTGGAGGTTTATTTTCCACTTGGTTTGACTATAATAAATTTAGTCTAATCCTTTATCCAAGTGTAAGCAAAGTTTGCACCTGAAGTATCTTCAGGACTGAGGAAACTCATAGTAAAGGTGGACCAAGCTCTCATCATGTCTCAGTATCTCCCATAATGCAAAGCAAGGAGTGATGAGAGCTTGGTCCACCTTTACTACGAGTTGCCTCAGTCCTGAAGATACTTCAGGGACATACTTTGTTTTCTTACACTTGGATCAAGGATTAAACTAAATTTATTATAGTCTAACCAAGTGAAAAAAAAATTCCAACATCTTCCTCTAAATCCAGAGTAATTTAATAATAAGGTGAGACACCTTTTGGCAACTCATATAAG
Source organism: Typopeltis vanoorti (assembly GCF_054136105.1). Lineage (NCBI taxonomy): Eukaryota > Metazoa > Arthropoda > Arachnida > Uropygi > Thelyphonidae > Typopeltis > Typopeltis vanoorti. The sequence continues at coordinate 68,465,824 of NC_143573.1, read as the reverse complement.
TAAATATGACTTCTCCATTGCTTCCACCTTGGTATCACCAAATCTGGGTCTGGCTTCCACTGACAAGACCTCAATAAAGGTCAAAACCGATCTGGGTAGTAGCCCTTCCCTTAATGCATAGCATTATACATGTCTGCAAGGAGATGTGTTTTGCATTATGGGAGATACTGAGACAAGCAGTGATGAGAGCTTGGTCCACTTTCACTACGAGTTTCCTCAGTCCTGAAGATACTTTATGCGCAAACTTTGTTTGCTTATACTTGGATAAAGGATTAAACTGAATTTATTATAGAGATTGATGAGGCTATGGACTTGGGGGTGGGGGGGGGTGGGGGGGGGGGGGGGTGGGGGGGGGGGGGGGTGGGGGGGGGGGGGGGTGGGGGGGGGGGGGGGTGGGGGGGGGGGGGGGTGGGGGGGGGGGGGGGTGGGGGGGGGGGGGGGTGGGGGGGGGGGGGGGTGGGGGGGGGGGGGGGTGGGGGGGGGGGGGGGTGGGGGGGGGGGGGGGTGGGGGGGGGGGGGGGTGGGGGGGGGGGGGGGTGGGGGGGGGGGGGGGTGGGGGGGGGGGGGGGTGGGGGGGGGGGGGGGTGGGGGGGGGGGGGGGTGGGGGGGGGGGGGGGTGGGGGGGGGGGGGGGTGGGGGGGGGGGGGGGTGGGGGGGGGGGGGGGTGGGGGGGGGGGGGGGTGGGGGGGGGGGGGGGTGGGGGGGGGGGGGGGTGGGGGGGGGGGGGGGTGGGGGGGGGGGGGGGTGGGGGGGGGGGGGGGTGGGGGGGGGGGGGGGTGGGGGGGGGGGGGGGTGGGGGGGGGGGGGGGTGGGGGGGGGATATACGGTACTGACATACTGTAGGTTGACCAGCCAATCTCTCATATATGGGCCAAACATTAAAAAAAATAAATTAAAAAAAAAGTTGGTTGGTGGACAAGGCTCCTGTGGTTTAGGAAGCTCAACATCCTGCAGGAGTTGAGCTTTCCTTAGCAGAGAACAAAGCAGCCATGGTTGATGCAGTTATTTTCTCCAGAAAGGGGAATGGGGATTTCTCCATCATGCAGTTGTGAGTCAGAAAACCAGACTATCTACCATATTACCAAGTGATTATTTAAAGCATTCTGAAGCAATCAGGAAGACTTTCTTACTGCTTCACCCTCTCTCTCTCTCTCTCTCTCTCTCTCTGTTCCACTGAAACTAAACAGAAGAGATTAAATGAAATTATCCCTTCTATGAGAAATAGTACTTTATCACACATTCTGTAAATAAATTTTTATTTTATTTATTTATATTTTACAATTAATTAATGATCTCTTGTTTAAAATTGTTTGGTTAAGATCTTAATGTATTTTAGATTGTGTCACTTTATATCATGTATGTGTAGTTTCCCCATTTTTATTGTTGAATCTTCCGGTTTTATAATTACAGGTAGTTCTCACTTTACGAATTTTTTGTATCAGAAGTTTTATTTTAAATTTTGCGCAGCGAAGGCTATTAGGGGTGTACAGGGAATTATGCCATATGTAATGATGTAACTATCAGTTAGAACAAGCTGCAGTCACTCACGAGCTTTGGTGATGCGAGGTTGTTATTCATAGTTTTCTTCAGTTACACCCAATTTTTTACTTTGATTTCTGTAACCCTTTCACTTTTCCAACAATGTCAAAAAGAAGCAACAGCACAAAACCAGAAAATGAGCAAAAGGAACAAAGAAAAGCAATTACGTTAGAGAAAAAATATCAAATGGGTAAATCAATATAAAAAATCAAGTGGGTAGCACTGTTGAAGCTCTTCCTGAGAAAATTTCTCTTGCTGCTTCTACAGTTTGCACCATTTTAAAGGATAAAGAAAAATATTTGAAAGAAGTAAAAAATGTGCAATCTATACAGTCTACATGGTTGTAATAAAAAAAGAGGCAGTATAATTCCTCATATGGAAAAACTGTTAACTGCTTTGATAAGAGTTTTGGAAGAGATTCAACATTTTAGACTCAATTTGGGTAATGCAGAGTGCCTGGCATAACGTTTCCAAAACAAGTATTGGAGAGTGAATTTAGATTAAGAGTGACTGACCTGCAGAGGGAGATAGATGAGTTGAAAGAGGAGGTGGAATGTCTTGTGAATGAGAGCAGAAGTATGAAAGATAAGATTAGGAGAATGGAAGAGATAAATGCAAGGCGAATCAGAGTAGGAGAGAGAGAGAGTTTAGGGAGTATGAGTGAGAGGTATGGGGGTGCTAGAAGAGGAGAGAATGGAAACAGTAGAAGAGAGGGAATGAGAGAGAGGTATGGGAATGCTAGCAGACGAGAGGATGGAAACAGTAGGAGAGACGGAATGAGAGAGAGATATGGAAGTGCTAGAAGAGGAGAGAATGGAAACAGTAGGAGAGATGGAATGAGAGAGAGGTATGGGAATGCTAGAAGACGAGCGGATGGAAACAGTAGTAGGAGAGACAGAATGAGAGAGGGATATGGAAGTGCTAGAAGTGGAGAAAATGGAAACAGTAGGAGAGAGAGGTATGGGAATGAAAGAAGAGGAGAGAATGGAAACAATAGGGGCGAGGGAATGGTAAGAGGTATAATGTATGGAGACTCAATGATCCGTGGTGTTCAAGATAGGATGCGTGAGGAGTGTTTGCCAGGAGGAACAATAGAAAGGGTGGCTATGGCAATTAAGAGAGGTGAAAGGGTGGATGAGATGATTGTGATGGTAGGAACGAATGACTTGAGTGGTAATGTAAGTCAGGCAGCGAGAGATATGAGATTTTTGCTTGAGACTGTACGGAAGAAGACAGAGAAAGGAAAAATAGTGTGCGTGTTGCCTAGGTATGATAATGATGAGCTGAGCAGAAGAGCGGTGATATTGAATGGCATAATAGCGAGAATGTGTGACAAGAGAGGACTGGTATATGTGGATGCCTGGAGTGTGTTTCAGGAAAGAGAGGAGTTGTATGCGAGAGACCGTTTACATTTGAATGAGGAAGGACGTAGGCATCTGGAGAAATTGCTGTTCTGAACGAGTCAGTGTGTCCCAGGGAGGATGATAGCAGGGGTGGCCTCTTGTGGGAATGGATACTTGGGAGAAGGGAGACAATGTCAGGTAACACTGAGCCCAGTGGAGTCCAGAAGAGATAATGCTGGGTATAGAAACAATGGCATTTATATGCTGTATACTAATGCCAGGAGTATCCGGAATAAGGGAGAGGAATTGGTGGCGCAGATAGCATCAGCCTGGCCAAAAATTATTGCGATCACTGAGACATGGTTGACAGAAGGGGATATAACAACAGGAATAGAAGTCGCTGGGCATAGCATTTTTCGTCAGGATAGGAGGGGAAAGCGTGGTGGTGGGGTACTGCTTATGATAAGTGATGACCTATGTCCTCTAAGAGTGGAGAATTTGGAAGGAAGTGAGACAAATGATTTTGAGAGCGTATGGTGTGAGGTAGAGGTAGGCAAGACAGGATATTTAGTGGGGTGTTGCTACAGACCCAGGAGCACAGAGGATGGGGACCAGGAGATGTTTAGACAGCTAAGTTTGGCAAGTGCAAGAAGAATGATTGTTATGGGAGATTTTAACTTCAGTAGTATAAATTGGAGAGAGGAAGATGCATGTAGCAATAGGGGAATGGAATTTCTAGAATTCTTGAGGGACAAATGTCTTAGGCAACATGTAACAGAGGGAACAAGAGGTTCAAAAATTTTGGATTTGGTTATAGCATCAGAAGAGTTGATAATAACTGAGTTGACGTCTCTCCCACCAGTTGGAGAGAGTGACCATATGGTGTTGACTTGGAAAATGAATAGACATGCAGGAGTATCAAAGAGACGGGAACTTATGTGGAATTATAAGGCAGGTGATTATAATAGTCTTAGACGTTAACTTCGGGAAGTTTCATGGAGGGAGGAATTGGAAGGCCGGGATATCACCAGTGCGTGGGAAATTGTGAAAGAATATTTGTTATCAGCAATGGTAAGTTGTATACCACGAGTGAAGAAGAGGACGCAATTTGGAGTAAAGTGGATGACAAACAATATTAAACAGGAATTGCATGCGAAAAAGAGGCTATGGAAGAGATATAAGGAGATAGGTGAAGAGATGCATGAGGAATATAAGACACAGGCCAGAAGAGTGACTAGTGTGGTAAGGAAAGCGAAACTGGAATATGAGAGGAGATTGGCCCTAAGATCCAAAGAAAATCCTAGGGAATTTTTTAGCTATGTGGCCAGTAGGAGGAGAAATGACTGTGGAAGAATGATACTGTGGGATAAAAATGGGAATAGAGTGACTGATGCAGAGGACATAGTGGAATTGTTCAATGAACACTTTATTGGAGTATTTCATCCTAGAGGAGTCAGTTTTAATGCTAGAGGGATAGGACTGGTACGAGGTCTGGAGGTACAGGAGGAGAGTGTGTTTCAGATACTGAGTACTCTGGATGTCAGTAAAGCTGTGGGACTGGATGGTATTTCGCCACGAGTTTTGAGAGAATGTGCTAGGGAATTGACAGTACCTTTAACGTGGCTTTTCAATGAAAGTCTGGCTTTGGCAAAGGTGCCCAGGGAATGGAAGGAAGGTAAGATAGTGCCATTGCATAAGGGTGGTAACAGACTGGAAGTGTCTAATTATAGGCCAGTCTGTGTGTCATCAGTAGTTGTTAAGATCTTGGAGAAAGTAGTGAGGGACCGTGTACAGCATTGGGCTGATGAGGGTAATGTTATCTGTGAGAATCAACATGGATTTGTGAAAGGACGCTCTTGTTTTAGCAATATGCTAGCGTTTTATAATAAAGTTACAAGAACATTAGATGAGGGAAAGGAGACAAGAGATCTGGGGTTGATGATTGATAGAAACCTGAAGTTTAGGGGACATATTGCAAAGGTGGTGAAGGTAACACAGAGGATTGCTGCTATTATGAGAAGGACACTGACCTGCAGAGATAAGAGGGTTATCATTCCATTGTATAAGTCTCTGATCAGACCACACTTGGACTATTGTTCTCAGATTTGGTCCCCAGGATTTGAAGGGGATAAATTAACTGTGGAAAGGATACAAAGACGGATGACAAAGATGGTTTCAGGACTGTACAAGGATAGTTATGAGGATCGGCTGAGAGAATGTGGACTGCAGAGTTTGGTGGATAGAAGAAGGAGAGGTGATATGATTGAGACTTTTAAACTGTTGAGAGGTGGTTACAGGGTTGACACTGGGGAGTTCTTTCGCTTGGTTGATCAGCGGGAAGGAGTGATGACAAGAGGCCATACCTGGAAGTTACGAAAGGAAACTGTGAGCAAGAGGGTAAGGAGTGGTTTCTTTGTGTGGAGGGTGGTTGAGCCGTGGAATGCATTGCCTGATGGAGTGGTGGGAGCGAGAACGGTCAGTGAGTTTAAAGAGTGGTATGATAGACTTTGTGTTTCTCAGGGGGGGACCTCCCCTCAGTGAGTCTTGACAGACTTTATGTCTTAGGAAGGACCTCCCTCGATGAGTCTTTTGACTCCTTGGAGGCCTGAATAATAATAATAATAATAATAATAATAATAAAGTATGAATGGAGTATGGCATAAACTTTGTCCTCAGTTTAATGATAATTTTGAAGGCTTTGAAGACCCAACAAAGATTGTTAATTCTGAAACTCATGCGATCTTAGGTATGGTTAACCAGTTGCAAATGGAAGTTTCGGAAGGCGATATTAATGAGCTGTTTCAATCTCACACCATGAACTCTCATCCATTGATCTCCTTGAATTAGAGGAACAAGAAAGAAATGAAGAAGATAACTCATATGAAGCTCCAACTCAGTTTTTCACTTAAAAAGGCCTAGAAGAAGCATTTAAACTTCTCGAAAAAACTGAAGCAATCTTTGAATCACAAGATTTAGACTTTGAATGATTTAGTAAATTTTACCTTTGAAATAAATAATAATGCTTCTGGCTATCGAGCTATTTTAAACGTAAAGAAGCAAAAGTCAACAAAGCAGATGACACTTGAGGCCTTCTTTGAAAAAAGAGATGCACCGAAACTTCCTAATATATCTCCTACTACCTCGACGACTGTCGATTCACCCAGCAATATAGAAATATGCTAATTTTTTTTTCAAAGAATCTTTTTTAATTTAAAATTTTTCTTATGCTATATTTTAAATATGTAAATCTTTGGCCAGTAAAGTCTTTTCTTATCATTTAATATTCACTTTATATTTTATATATTCCTTCTTACGAATGTAACTCTTGCTTATAGCATTATTTCTAAGGAATAAACTCCTGCTTCTCGAATTCCTGATTTTCGAATAGTGGCCATGAACCAATTAATTCGTAAAGGCAGGAACTGCCTGTATTTAATTTGAAGGTCATACTGATGATGTTTTTTGATACTGGGGGTGAAAATTTTATGCTAATATAAAAATTAAATCTGTGTTAAGTTTTATTTAATTATCAAAGCTTACATTCCAATTCACCAAGTTATTGGTGGCTGGTCAGGAGAATAAAAATGACCATTAAAGAAATGGAATGCTTGTGAGGAATCCTTCACAGGACAAAACATGAAATAAAGTGATTACAAAACTAATCACTTCTATGTGAAGTGATTTCTGTGTAAAGGTGTGAAGTAAGAAAGCTGAGCATGATAGAGTGGAAGGAGATAAGTAGAAAGATTTTATGGTGATTCTATAACAAGAAGAGTATTTAATGAGTGTGGGTGTCTGAATCTTGTTTCCTCATTGTGAAAAATAATGCTGAAGGGTCATGCTTAGTAGTTTTCTCACTTTTAATAATAGAATGACAGTTAGGTTTGATAAAGGGTATGGCTGTATGATGATACTGCTGGATTTTGCAGTGGTGTTTGGCAGGATACTACACAGAACTCTGGTACACAAATTGGAGTGAAATGGATATGAAGTTGGTAATATGGATACAAGAGTAATGGCTTATGAACAGATATTGCAGCATAGCACATGGAAGAACAGAATCCAGGTAAAAGCAAGTGGCTAGCAAAGCAGCACAGAGCTCTGTGCTCGAACCACTGCTGTTTAATTTGTACACAAGTGATATAGGAAATGATTTCAAGGGAAATATTCAGTTGTTTGTTGATGATAATTAATGAAGATATAAGTTAAAGATGAGAGTTAATTTTTGTGTAATAGTTAATGAAGGCAATGTAGACAGCTTGTAGAAAATGATATAAATAGGATGGCAATATGGGCATAAGGTAATGGATGCCAGTTTAATATGGAAAAGTATGAAATTATGCATTTTGGGGATGAAAGATTACAAGCTGTGTGCTACATTGATGGAACTGTACATACTCCAGGAAATCGAAGCTAGGGAATGAGGACGGTGGATATGGCATTGAAATTCAGGTGGCATATTTGAAAAGCTTTCAAGGTAGCTCACAGGATTACTTGATTATTGAAGAAAACACTAAGAAGCAGATATAAGGAAGTTATCATTCCTCTTTATAAGGCTTTAATATAGTCACATGTAGGTTACTGTGCACAGGTCTTGTTGCCTGAGTTTCTTGTGGATAATAAGGAAGTGGTGGTGAGGATTCAGAGGCTAGTGATCAAGATGGCAAGTTCTTTGTGGAATGCCCCCCCCCCCCCCCCCCCCACCAGGAAACAGTAAAGGTTTGTGGGTTTCAGAAGTTGATAGGCAAAAAAGTGGGGATATGATGGAAATGTTTAAGTTACTAAAAGGATTTTATAGAATTTATGCAGAGGAAATTTTTGAACACGTCTCTGGAGGAGCAAAATAAGGGATCATCCTTGGAGATTGAGTAAGCATGTGGTTAGCAAGGGTGTGAGGAATGTATTTTTTTTTTTTGCTTGGAGAGTGGTAAAAGAGTGGAATGGATTGCCATAGTCTGTTAGCAGTGCTTTTGTCAGTGAATGCATATAACCACCCAAACCGACACATGGATAAAATGTATCAGAAACATATGCTTCATATCCATATTATTTCAATAATATCCAAAGGTTATATTGACTTCAATAAACACTTCACATCCATGTAATTATAGGCATGTACAGATGTAAAGGCCAGTATATCATAAATATTTGCAGGTAATATGAGTCACCCACAGTGAGTCTTCAGCTCCCATAGAGTTTCATCTGCAATATTTTATTATTCTAAGACACCATGGAGCCACAGACTCATCTCGGAGGTCCCTTTTGTCATACACAGAGCTCATCATACCAAGTCTCAAACACATTCTAATTCTCTGCAGACACCACACTCTTAGGCAATGCATTCCAATCACTCTGCCTCCAGTTGGGGAGAGTGACCATGAAGTCTTGTTCTAGGAAGTTGCCAAGCATTCTCTGTGGAGTTCTCTGTCAAGAAGGGGTTTATGTTAAACTATAAGGTGCTGATTATGAGAAACTCAGGAGTTATCTTGGAACAGTGCCATGGCTTGAGAAGCTACAAGGAAAGAATGTCAGCAGTGCATGGCAAGTAGTCAGAGATTGCTTGAGAGCAGTCTCAAGCAATCTCTGAGACTGCAGTCTCAGAGATTGTCTCTCAGTGCTCTGAGAGACAATGCAGTCTCTCAGTGCTCTGAGATGCAGTCTCAAGCAATCTCTGAGTTTTATCCTCCTGACCTCAACCAAGGTCAGGAGGATAAAACCAAGTTGGAATTAAGTGGATGAATATGGATATCAAGCAAGAGCTGCAAAAAAAAAGAAAACGTTGTGGAGGAAATATGAAGTAAAAGTAATCAGCATACTCATGAGCAGTTCAAAGTACAAGCAAGAGGGTTACTAGTATGGTATGGAAGGCCAAATCAGACTGTGAGAGAGAATTAGCCAATCAGGCCAAGGTATACCCAAAAGAGATTTTTTTGTTATGTAGCAAGTAAGAAGAAAAATGGCTATTGTAGGATGACTTTAAATGCTCATGGTAGTAAGGTGACTGAACCAAAAGAAATAGTTGAGTTGCTGAGTGATCATTTTGCAAAGGTGTATCATCCAGGTGGAGATTTTACAGTTGCTGATGTTATAGAGACACATATCACAACTGAGGTAGATGAACAGGAGGTGTTCATGTTCACATTAAAAAATATGAACATGAACACAGCATGGGACATGGGGCTGGATGGCCCATATCAGCCTGTGTACTACATTAATATGCAAGAGAATTGGCATTGCTTTTGATGAAGTTCAATCAAACTCTCACCTCTGGCAGAGTTCCAAGGGAGTGGAAGGAAGGTAAGATAGTACCATTGCATAAAGTTGGCTTCAAGACAGAGGTAGCAACCTACAGACCAATTAGTATATCAGGAATGGTTTTTAAAATATTGGAAAAGTTGGCAAATGGTAAAATACAACAGTGGGTCGATAGGGATGCGATACTCTAGAGTAGGCAGATTTATGTTTAGTTAAAGTGACAGCAGAATTGGAGGCAATGGTTACACCATGATTCTGCTCAACTTTGGCAAGCATTTGACAGAATACCTTTTTTCCATACCAGAATACCAGTTACAAAACCTGGAGCAAATGGGAATTGATACGAGGCTAGTAGCATGGATGGGGGGTGGCTGATGGACAGACACCAGAGAGTAATGTATGGTGGAGTGGAATATAGGAGAATTATGGTGACTAATGGAGTACCTTAGGATTCAGTACTCTTTAATTTGGATATCAATGACATAGGGAAAGATTTAAGAGGGGATATTTATTTGTTTGTTGATGATGATGCAAAACTGGGGAGAGCAATAGTTGTTAAAGGTGATGCAGATATCCTGCAGGATGATTTAAATAAATTGGTATTGTTGACATAGGAGATTGTCAATTTAATGTTGCAAAATGTAAGGTTATGCACTTCGAGTTGAAAAGGTCGCATATGTTGATGTTATTGGATTGCAGGAAACTGATGAGGCTATGGATAATTGTAGACAAAGAGTTGAAGTTCAGCGAGCATATTGCAAAAGTTGGTAAAATAGTTCAAAGAATTACTTGGATATTGAAAAACATGCCAATAAGTAAAGATATGGAAGTTATGAAGAAGGCTATGATTTGGCCACATCTTAACTATTGTGCAAAGATTTGGTCACCTTGCTTTCTTGTTGACCAAAAGGTGGAGACGAGTGACCAAGATCCTTCTGAGGATAGGTTAAAGGTTTGTGGGTTACAAAGTTCAGTTGATAGGTGGAAAAGAGTTGAAATGATAGGAACTTTTAAGATATTAAAGGGGTTTTATAAATTTTATGCAAGTGAAATTTTTCAGTATATGACAAATAGTTAGAGAACTAGGTGCAATCTGTGGAAGTGTGTAAGATTGTGGTTAGTAGGGGTGTGAGGACCAGATTTTTTGCATGAAGAGTGGTGAGTGAGTGGAATGGATTGCCAGAATTGGTTGCCACTTCTTTGATGGTGAATGGATTCAAGGAGAGGTAATGATAGGATTTATGTTTATAATGGTTAATTTGGGTCTCCCACGATGAGTCTCTGGACTTCATGGAGATGCTGTAAAATAATAATAATAATTCACAAATCTCCATGCAAAAAACCTGCTTCTCACTCCCTTGCTCACACCCTCCTTATTCAGCTTCTGGGGATGACCTCTTGTTCTTCCCCAATCTCCCATCATTTCATGAAAAACCTGTTCAATGTCAATCCTATAACACCCCTTACCAATTTGTACATCTCTATCATATCACCCCAATCCTTCTATCTATTAGACTGCAAATTACATTGTTTTAGCTTTTCTTCATATTCAACATTCCGGAGATCAAAAACTATTTGAGGCAATCATCTCTGGACCCTCTCAGACATCTCATCGTCCTTTTATAAACCAGCCGACCAAATCTATGTGCAGTAGTCTATTGTGGCATAATCAGAGCCTTATACAATGGAACCAGAATCTCCTTACTTGTACAAGTCGGAGTCCTCTTCATCATTCCCAGAATTCATTGTTTTATCATCACAGTTTTGGCAGTGTGTCCTCTAAATTTTAGATTCATATGCACCATCACCCCGCTAGTGATCGTGCATGAGGGCGCTAGTGGGTCAAGCGCTACGGACGTGTTTTGAAGAGCTCCTGATTCAGATAAGTTTTACTAGGAATAATTAAGTATATATGTGTAATTGTTTAAGTAAGAGCGGCTGTAAACGTTGTACGCTACCGATATTATTAGTGTGGGTTTTTTTTTCTTGCTTGAACTAAATACGAAAATGTTAATATTAGACCTAGTAACCTGCAGAGAAAAAAAAAATGGCAGCGGCATTGTCATTCCATGATTTTAATTTGGATTTCAGTCGGTTCGTTAAGTGTGAGGTCTGTTATATGTATTCCTTCGATTACATAAATGATTTGTGGATGTTTAGTGCGGATGGAAGAAGGGTGTGTGCGAAATGTGACCTGAACGAGGAATTGATGAATGCGAATATGAAGTTGATGACAGAAAGTGCTAGTACCGATTGTGTCGCGAGTGCACGTTTGAAAGAGAAGGATGGTGAGTAAGACAGGCGAAAAAATGTTAAAAAATCAGGAAAAAAGAAAAAGAGCGATTTGACAACCGTAACGGATGTTAAAAGGGACGAAAGTGAGGCGGAAAGAAACGAAATCGAGAGAACGAATGAAAGTAGAAATGGCGTGATGCAGAAATCGCAAGTAAAAAAAATCGAAAGAATGAATGATAGTGAAAAAAGAATGACTGATGGCGAAAGTTGGACGCATGTTGGAACGAAAGTACTGAACCAAAGAAAGATGAATGACAGTAAAAGTGAGAAGAATGATAGCGAAAGTTGGACACATGTTAGTCCGAAAGTACGGAAACAAAGAAAGATATGTGAGAGTGAAAGTGAGAAGAATGATAGTGAAAGTTGGACGTATGTTGGACCGAAAGTACGGAAACAAAGAAGGATGAATGAGAGGGAAAGTGAGAAGAGGGGGTCGAGAGTTAGAAAGTTAGAAAGATTTAATGATAGAGAGAATGTGTCGCGAGGTTCGGAAAGTGAATTGGATTGGATGAAGCAAGAAATGAAATGGATGCGGAATGAAATTAAGAGAATGCAGGTCAAAACTATTAAAATAAATCATGATGGCATGAAAGAGTTAACAAAAGATGAGCGAGTGGCGTTGTATGGCGACTCCATTATTAAAGGTGTGCTAGAGGATAAAATGCACAAGGTATGTTTTCCAGGTGGTAAAATGAGTAGAGTGATTGAGGCATTGAATATGAGGCGGGAACGAGCGAAAGAGTTAATTGTATTAATTGGTACAAATGATTTGAGAGAGAACAAAGAGCATGTCAAAATGAATGTCAGGAGACTGCTTGGAAAGATAAAGGAGAATAGTGTGACAGGAAGGGTAGTCAGTGTGTTGCCTAGGTATGATTGTGGTGAAATGAGGCAGAAAGCAAGGATTATGAATGATATTCTGGCTGAAATGTGTGAGGAGATGGGAGTACAGTTTGTTAATGTGTGGAATGAGTTTGAGGGACGAAGTGAGCTGTATGGGAGCAATGGACTGCATTTGAGTGGTTATGGTGTGAGTCGCTTGGAGAGACTGCTGCTGGAAAGTGGAGAAGTGAATAGAGAGAATGAATCAGATCGAGAGGGGAGTGATGTGGAAGAGCAGGAGAGTAAGACAGGAGAGATTGAAGGAGTGGAAATGAATGGGGAAGTGAGTGGTATGAGTATAGAAAATGAGAGAATGGGTGTGCAAGAGGAGCAGGGAAACGGGGAGGCTCAGGGTGGACAGGGATACACAGCATGAGAAAGGTGGATGCTCCAAGAGGAGGTGAGAGCATGTGTAGGCAGGAAAGTAATGGGATGATCAGGGATCAAAAGGAAACAGATGGAATTGCAAAGGGTTCTAAAATGAAGAAGCAGAAAGGGAAATGGCCCCAGTCCAGCATGGAGAGATCACATCGAGTGAGTGGTATCAGTGGAACTAGCTGTAGATCCAGAAATGAGTTGTTGTGTTTGTATACTAATGCTAGAAGTATAAGAAACAAGGCGGATGAAATGGTTGCACTAATTGCGTCTGTGCACCCAGAGATTGTCGGAATAAGTGAGACATGGTTAGATGAGGATGACATCCTGACAGGAATAGAGATGGAAAGGTATGATGTGTTTCGTGAGGATAGAAGGGGTAAAAAGGGAGGAGGAGTGCTATTGATGATACAGAAAGAGTTATGTCCATACAAGGTAGAGATGCAAGAGGGAAATGGGGCCAGTGGTTTTTGAGGCAGTATGGTGTGAGATATAGGTGAATAGAATCAAATACTTGGTGGGATGTTGTTATAGACCTGGTAATGTGGATGGTGGTGATAGTGAAATGTATAGTCAAATAAGCCAAGCAAATAAGAAAAGGGTGATCATTATGGGTGATTTTAATTATGGCAATATAGACTGGAATGAAGAGATAGCAACTGGAAGTAAAGAAAATGAGTTTCTTGAGTTTTTGAGGGATAACTACCTCAGACAGTATGTAACAGAGGGCACAAGAGGATTAAGGGTCTTGGATTTGGTCATCTCATCGGAGGATGTAATTATCAATGAGGTATCAAATCATCCACCAATTGGTGAAAGTGACCATGAGGTGATTACTTGGGTGGTTGCCAGCAGTGCAAGGACCCCTGTGAAAAAAGGGTCTATGTGGAACTACAAGGGGGGTGATTATGAAGAGCTCAGGAGACAGCTTGCAGGTGTAGCATGGAATGAGGAGTTAGCTGAAAAAGAGATCAATGCAGCTTGGGGGATTTTCAAAAAATATTTAGTAGATGCAATGTCTAAATGTATACCATGGGTGAGAAGGTTAAATAAGGTAGGTGTGAGATGGATGAATAAAGAGATTAAGCATGCAATACAGAGAAAAAGGGCATTGTGGAGGCAGCATAAGAGAAGTGGAAGTAACCAATTTCATGAGGTCTACAAAGACCAGGCAAGGAGGGTGACTTGGTTGGTGAGAGTAGCTAAAGAGAGGTATGAACAGCAGTTAGCTAATGAAGCTAAAAAGAATCCTAGGAAGTTCTTTCGATATATAGCCAGCAAAAGAAAGAATGATTATGGAAGGATGACACTGATTGGAGGAAATGGTATAAAGACAGCTGTTGCAGAATGTGTGGTGGAGATACTTAATGAGCAATTCATAAAGATCTTTCAATCTTGTGAATGTGACTTCATGGAGAGATTAAGAGCAGTTGATGATGGGGAGGAGAGACTGACTGTAAGTGAGCAAGAGGTGTTTGGGGAGTTGAGTAAACTAGATGTAAATAAGGCTGTGGGACTTGATAATATATCACCGCATATTCTGAAGGAATGTGCCTGAGAGTTGACACCTGCCTTGACATATTTTTTTAATACAAGTCTTGCACTTGGTCAAGTCCCTAAAGAGTGGAAGAAGGGCAAGATTGTGCCACTTCATAAAGGAGGTGATCGAACTCAAGCATCAAACTATAGGCCTATCTGTGTGTCAGCTGTTGTGGTTAAGTTGTTGGAGAAGCTTGTGAGAACTAGGATCCAGAGTTGGGTTGACAACAATGGTATATATTCTTTGATGGACAGCATGGATTTGCTAAAGGGAGGTCGTGTTTTAGTAATCTACTTACTTATTACAATAAAGTGACTGCTTCCCTGGACAGAGGAGAAGGATATACAGTAATATACTTGGATTTCGCAAAAGCTTTTGATAGAGTACTTCATGATAAGTTGACAGTCAAACTAGAGCAGATGGGGTTGGATATTAGATTAGTGCATTGGATTGGAGACTGGCTATCTGATAGGTATCAACAAGTTGCGTATGGGGGTGCAATATCCAAGAAAAGGAAAGTCACTAGTGGAGTGCCGCAGGGATCTGTTTTAGGGCCATTACTATTTAACTTGTATATTAATGATATTGGCAAAGATTTGGATGGAGATATTCAGTTGTTTGCAGATGATGCAAAGTTGGGACGAACCATAAAGAGTAGTGAAGATGTTGTGGCCTTGCAAGAAGACTTGAATAAATTGAGTGATTGGGCAAGCAAATGGGGATGTGAGTTCAATGTTGCAAAATGTAAGGTTTTAAAATTTGGAAAACAAAGATGGGATGCAGAATTTATGCTTGGTGAGAATATATTGTTGGAAGTAGAGGAAATAAGAGATCTGGGGGTGATAGTGGATAAGGATCTAAAATTTAGGGGACACATCGCCAAAATTGTGAAGACAACACAAAGACTTCTGGGAATGATGCGGAGGACACTGATGTGTAGAAGTAGGGAGATTCTTGTTCCATTGTATAAAGCTTGATTAGGCCACACATGGACTATTGTGCCCAGATTTGGTCACCTGGTTTTCAGAAGGATGAAGAGATGTTGGAAAGGGTCCAAAGGCGACTGACTAAGGTAGTTTCTGACCTCTGGAATGTCGAGTATGAGGAAAGATTGAAAATATGTAATTTGCAGAGTCTAGTGGAGAGAAGGAAGAGGGGAGATATGATAGAGACCTACAAGTTGGTAAGGGGTTGTTATAGGATCAATGGTGGAGAAGTTCTACAGAGAATAGTGGGAGATCAGGAGAGAACCAGAGGTCATCCCTGGAAACTGTATAAAGAGGGTGTGAGTAGGGGAGTGAGAGGCAGGTTTTTTTCGTGCAGAGTTGTGAATGATTGGAATGCCTTGCCTGAGAGTGTGGTGTCTGCAAGGAGTTCGAATGTGTTTAAGACGCAGTATGATGAGATGTGTGTGAGATAAAAGGACCTCCTAGATGAGTCTTTGACTCCATGAGGTCTTGTTTAATAATAATAATTTTAATAATAATAATACATCTTCACCAAGAGTAAATTCTACATTCCATCTTTGTTTATCATATTTTTGAAATCTTACATTTTGCAACATTGAACTGGGATTTACACTCCCATTCCCATTCACTCAGTCTATTCAAGTCTTCTTGTAAGGCCACAACATTTACTCTACTCCTCATAGTTCTTCCCAACTTTGCATTATCTGCAAAAAATTGAATATCCCCCATTCTAAACTTCCCCAATATCATCAACATACAGGTTAAACAGCAGTGGCCATAACACAACCCTCGAATCAAACCAGTAGTGACTTTCCTCTTCTGGGATATTGCTCCCTCACACACAACTTGTTGATACTTGTTAGACAGCCAGTGTCCAGTCCAGTGCACTAATCTAATATTCAACTTCATCTGCTCTAGTTTGGTTATTAACTTATCATGCAGTAAGCTGTCAAAACCTTTGCAAAGTCTATACCAGTGTGTATCTGTCTCCTGCATCCAGTGCTGTTGTCACCGTATTGTAATAAGTAAATAGATTACTAAAACATGACCATGCCATCAATCAAAGATAATACCATTGTTGTCAACCTAATTCTGGATCCTAATTCTCATGAACCTCTCCAACACTTTAACTACAACACCTGACACACAGATTGACCTATAATTTGTTGTTTGAGTTCTGCCATCTCATATATGAAGCAGTACAATCTTGCCTTTCTTTCACTCCTTTGGAACATGACCCAATGTTCCAAAGGAGTGGAATGTAAGATTTTAAAAATATAAAAAACAAAGATAGAATGTAGAATTTACTCTTGCTAACTCAGAGTCACTCTCTCCTCCTCGCTATCCACTACTCTTGAACTCTTCATGATGTCACATTCACAAGGATAAAAGGCCTTTATGAACTGCTCATTAAATATCTCATTCCTCCACATCAGTTGTCCTTATACCATTTTCTCCAAACAGTACTATCTTATCATAATCATTCTTATTTTTGCTGGCTACATACCAAAAGAACTCCCTAGGATTTTTTTTTTTGGCTTCTATAGTTAATTGCTCATACTGAATTTTTGCTACATCTATCTGTCACCTTCCTTGCCTCTTCTTTGTATTCCTCATGGAGTTGATTATTACTCTTATGCTGCATACATAATGCCTTTTTTCTCTGTATTGCATGCTTGATTCTTCATTCATCCATTTCACACCCACTTTATTTAACTTTTGGAATACATTTAGGCATTACTTCTAGCAGATAGCTCTTGAATATCATTATTTATTATTATTATTGTTATTAACATTTTATCTCCATGATGTCAGAGACTCATAGTGGGAGGTATTCACTATTGCATACAATGCTCATCGAACTGTGTCTTAAACTGATTCAATGTGTCAACATCCACAACACACTCAGGCAATGCATTCCACTCACCAACCACTCTCCATGCAAAGAACCCGCTTCTCACTCCTTTGCTCATACCCTCCTTATACAGTTTCCAACAATGGCCTCTTGTTCTACTCACCTCTCCCATTCTATGAAAAATCTCTTCCATGTCTACCTGATAACAACCCCTGACCAGCTTATTTGTCTCAATCTTATCCCCCCCCTCTTCCTCCTATTCACGAGGCTTTGCAACTTTCATTCTCTCAATCTGTCTTCGTACTCCATATTTCAAAGACCACTGACTACCTTTGTGAATCTTCTCTGTACCCTTTCCAACATATTCATCACCATGAAAACCTGGCGACCAAATCTGTGCACAATAATCCATATGAGGCCTGACCAAGGTCTTATACAATGGAATCATAACCTCTCTATTTCTGCATGTCAGGGTTCTCTGCATCATTGCCATTATACGATGCGATGTCTTCACAAACTTGTGCAGTGTGGCTCCTGAATTTCAGGTCTTTGTGCACCATCACTCCTAGATCTCTCATCTCCTCTACTTCTGTTAAAGTTTCCCCACCAAGTGTATACTTTGCATCCCATCGTTGTTTACCAAATCTAAAAACCTTACACTTGGCAACATTGAACTGATAGTTCCACTTACCTGCCCATTCATGCAATCTATTTAAGTCCTCTTGTAAGGCATTAACATCAGCCTGACTGTGCATTGCTCTCCCCAGTTTGCATCATCCGCAAACAGCTGGATATCACTAGTTAAACCCAACCCAATATCATTAACATACAAATTGAACAACAACAGCCCCAAAACCGACCCCTGCGGCACACCACTGGTAACCTTTCTCTTTTGAGATACTGCACCTTGGACAAGGGAGATGCATGTACAGTAGTGTACTTGGATTTTGCAAAGGCTTTTGATAGACTGCTACATGACAAGCTCTTAAATAAATTGAAACAGATGGGATTGGATAACAGACTTCTGTATCTATCTGACAGCCAGTCACTGATCCAACACAGAAGTCTGTTATCCAATCCCATCTGTTTCAGTTGTGGCAGTCTATCAAAAGCCTTTGCAAAATCTAAGTGCACTACTGTATATGCATCTCCCTTGTCCAAGGTATTTGTCACCTTGTTATAGTACATAAGTAAGTTAGTGAAACATGATCTCCTCTTAACAAACCATTGCTGATAATCACAGAGAATACTGCTGTTATCAACCCATTTCTGTATCCCACTTCTCACCAATATCTCCAGGATCTTCATCACAACTCCAGATATACAGACCGGCCTATAATTTGAAGCTACAGTCTTATCACTGCCTTTATGCAGTGTAGCATTTTTACCCACCTTCCACTCCCTTGGAACTTGTGCTGTTACAAAACTCTTATTAAACAGGCATGCCAATGCCACTGCCAGTTCCCTTGAACATTCCCTTAAGATGTGTGGTGATATGTCATCAAATCCTATCACCTTATTAACATCAAGGTTATTTATTTCCTCAAATACCTCCTGCTCACTCACAATTAAGCTATCCTCTCCTATGTCCTCTACACTTAAGTTCCTCATGATTTCACCCTGATCAAGATGAAACACCTTTATAAATTGATCACTGAATACCTCAACAATGTCTTCTGCAGCAGTTACCATTCTACCACTTTCATCCCTTAACTTCATCTTTCCATGATCATTCTTCCTTCTACTTGCCACATATCTAAAAAACTCTCTAGGGTTTTTCTTAGCCTGATTTGCCAATTTCTGCTTTTGTTTTCCTTACTAACTGAGTCACTCTCCTGACTTGTTCTTTATATTCTTCATGTGACTTATTACCATTATTTATCTTGTACTTCCTCAAATGTACTTTATTTTTTATGCTTAACACATTCGCTGCCAACTACGAGTATACCCGTAGTTGGTATATGAGCATCACAAGCCAACTACGAATATACTCGTATGACGCTTACCACTGGCAACGAAATTACCCGTACTGACCTTGAAGAAGTCTCTTTTTCAACATTATTATCGCCCTCTTCATCACCATTTGAGCTGTTTTCCTCCCAATCACTTCCACACACACTCTGAACATTCGCACAATCTTCAACTGCCATGTCAATTACTACAGCATGTTCGCTACTCATATTTAAACTCTTGTTTAAGCAAGCCTCATGGTCCATCATATTATCTCATTTCCTACCCACAATATCTTCCCACACATGCATACTACATTCTTGGCACCATACCATTTTTGAAAAATCCGTGTTGTTTACTTTATTTGTCTTTGTGCTGACCTATGCAATGATTTGCTTTCATTTCCATGTTGTATCAGGTGCTAACAAAAACAATGAATTTATGGTAATATCACCTAAGAAGTTTATCTAAACCAGTGGCAGCCGGCGAAAATTTTAAGTGGAGGGGGGTGGTGCTGCATATAAAAAAAACTCTTTTTTCTTAATCAGTAACGAATTTATTAATAAATAAATTTACATAATAAAAATTGCTTTATTAAAAATATTTCATCCTCACCATGAACAAACACCAATAATAAAAGTTTTGCAATAGCAATGACAAACGCAAACGAATATCAGCGTTAGATCGCAGTGCATTTGTTTCGTGTAATGATAATTGAAAAAATATAATTCTTTTCATATTTTCAACAGTGACACTCATCATAATTCAGCCTTGTATCTATAATAAATAAATAATTATATCTTATTTTAACAAAATAAAATAAGATTTACAAAAAATAGTTCACCATGAACAAACACGCACCAATAAACATTTCATATCTCACAGAAATAACGTGTGCAAGCTTATGATACACTTTCCAAGCGGCAGTGTATCTAATGACGTAACGTGCAGTGACAAGCACAAACGAATATTGGCGTTAGATCGCAGTGCATTTGTTTTGTAATCTAAAGCGTTAATTGAACAATTCCAATTATTAGCTATTCAATCAATGTCAAAACATAAGCTGTGCAGACAAAATTTAATTTTTTCATTTTTTTCTTGGGGGTGCTGCACTGTCGCAGTGCTTATGTACGAGCTGCCACTGATCTAACACACCATGACCAGTGTTAACTCACGTCGTTTGGTGTGATCCTGATTTTTCCCGATAATTATGATAATCGCACTTGTCATAACATTAGGTTTATTTATACATTTATTTATTTATAATTTCTTGGCTGAGATAGGAAAGAGTTTAAAATTCTGTAGACAGTAGGCATTATGTCATTCATGAGTGAGTCCTCAAAGTTACTAAATTGCTGATATTTTACGTTAGAGGTATTCATTTTGTTTTTTGTTTTTTTTAGGACCAGAAGAAGAAAAGATTTTGGGCTCAATTCTTCTTCCAAGTTATAAGATCAATCCTTGCACTGCAGATGACAAGATTTCCAGAAAGTTTGCTTTTAAGGTATTTAAGAAGTGGCTCTTTCTTCCTTTTTCTTTTACAGATCAATATTCATTGAAAAATTATATTATCATATCTTAATATATTATCATAAAATTATCGTATATGAAATGATTACTATATTCTCTGTACTTTTTGAGGGTGCATATCAAGGAAATGATGATGATGATGATAATGTCAATTTTTTTTTTTATTTGAGAACTCTATTTGTAAGATATTAAACATTAAATATGCTTAAATTAAGAAAAAATAATAATAATACAGATCCTAGAGATGGCCTGGTGCTATAGTTTCAAATTTCAGTGTGCATGGATGTTTGTGAATGCCGTAGGTTGTAGAGGAATTTCTTTACCTAGTGTGAGACTACCACTCTCCTTGGACTTCAGAAGTAGCATTAAAAAAAAGTACAATGTTTGGTCTCTAGAGCAGGTTGGTTTTCTGAATTATTTAACTTGAAGCCCACCATTGTTAGACTACAGGTTAAATAATTCTGCTATCAACCATGGTTATCTTAATACAATAGGGTTAGCATACTAATACTAATGTTCTATAGGTTCACAATCTTTTTATATATGCAGTTATCATTTAAATAAAATAAAAATGCAAGGATGTCAAATCATTGATACAAGTTGTTATAAAGTAATATTCAAAGGACTTCTGGATGGAACCCAGTGAAATGCTACTATCCACCATTAGTTGAATTTTGTGTTAGCTATGAATTTTCACCTTTTATTTCCAAGAATGCAGATGTTAAATTTAGTATTAACAATATTATTAGCACCAAAGTGCAGTCAGAAGCCATGCTTTTCAGTTGGAAAGAAATGGAGTCCTTTTTTTTCCTCCCTAAAAATTGAGGATCTCATCCCCTTCCTATTCCTTTAGAATAGATATACTGGATAGGAAAACATGTGCAGCTGACACACATACACATAGCAGACTATTGAGATAGCCACTTTTTATATATAGCACTTAAAGAACAAATTATTCAACACAGCTACATTCAAGATCTTGCTCTCTGTGGATCACTTTGAGAACACAGTTTAGATATCCCTGTCCAAAGGATGTATTACCTTCCTGCAGTTTGGAGAGTCATTTCTTTGAGACCCTGTTATGGATTGCATGGTTATCCCAGCTATCATTTTGTGAAAAAATCATCTATATTATTGTCTGCTTTTGTAGACAGATCTACACTTTACATCAACAGCATCTTTCAAAAACATGCTTTCTGATCTTTGTCCTGCAGGTATTGATCTCAAAATTAGTCGAGATGTTTCTCCACTGTTTACCAGCATACCTTGGGAGGATGCTCTAAATTTACTAGAATGAAATTTCTCACATGATATCAAATTCAGATTTCTGATACATTAGTTATTTTAGCTGTCAAAAAAAAACAAAAAAAAAAGCAAACAAGTTCTATAGGTTGTAAACCTATAGAACTTGTTAGAGGTGAATGATTTTTCCTTCTTGTAAGGTTTTTCACCTCACAAAATGGGCATATTGGTCAGAAATGCACATGCATTAACAAATATACTGGCATTGTAGCTTAAGTTGCTTTGGCTGTAATTCCCAACGACACAACACAAAATAAGAAAATGGAAGGAATCTGAATAGGAAGCCAGTTCAGTGTTTTTTTTTTTTAATTAACAACTTATAACATAATTACAAATGTTTCAATTTGTGTCTCGCAAACCATCATCTTAATAATGGAAATTCAAATACCATGATTTACTTGCTGTGAATAATGGTTATCTTTTCATATTTAGATGCATAAATGCTAGATCATAGTGTGTTACATTCTTAGAAACTAATGTGTGTTGTGTGTGGTCCATCATTGAGGCTGAAGTTGAGACACTGAGACACTGAAGAAGGATTTTGCCACTTTCTTTAAAAAAAAAAATTTGAATTTGTAGATGCTTCTGTGTAGAAATATTACATCATTCCAAAGAATCCCGTGGCTAGTGTTATTAATAGTCTGCAAGGCCTGACTTGTGACATTTACTTAATTTCATGTAAGATCGATGTTCAGAAATATATTTTGCAATAGAATGGTAATAGATCCACAGTAGGATAAGTTACATTTGCAAGAGGTTTGATTGGCCTCAGGAAGCAACAAGGTGTGCACTTTGTCTTTTGGAGAAGGTCAAAGTAGTTGGTTAATATGTTTGGTTGATAAGTTTGTATATGACTACAAGCTGAAATTTCTGAAGTAAATGAGAAAAAAAATTCAGAGGCACCTTTAATATATGGAGTGGGAAGCCTATGTAAGTCATTTCTTCTCTCAGAATTAGAAGAAAAAACAGTTAATTTTGTGTATGATTTTTGGTTTGTAACTGTCGAGAGAGAGGAGGTTAATAATAATAATAATAATAATAATAATAATAATAACAGTACAGATTTCTTGCTGAAGAGATGCTTTTGAAGAACAGGCAAAACTTTTGATAGCATTGATTTGATAAAGGATGATGTGATGATGATGTGAGTATAGCAGCAAGAGAAATTAAGTTTGCGGTATAGCATGGTGATAGAGCCATTTGCTTTTTTATTTTATAGGAACATTTAGAAATGATTAAGTACCATTTGATTATTTTTCTAGGGTGAATTTAATTCTGGGCTGTAAGGCATTAATTCTCTTTAGGAAGGCATCTAATTCTTGCTATATATTTTTCTGCATGCTAGAAATGTCATTGATATAATGGATCCAGAGATAGGGTTTGCAATTTACAGCAGACATTTTTTCTTTTAAAAGTTTTAAATAACAATTAGCTAGAGTTTTAAATAGTGAGGAGCACATGGCAATGTCTTCATTTTGCATAGTTTGCCATTACAAGTAAAATATCCCAAATTCAACCTCAGTGTACATACAGGAGGATAAATCAGGTAATGGATGAACAGCATCATTAAACAGGAGTTGCAGAAAAAGAAAAGTTGTGGAGGGAATATAAAGAAAAAAGTGATTAGCATACTCATAGCCAGCACAAGGCATAGGCAAGAAGTGTAACATGTACTCATATTACTGGTAAGGAAGACCAAAGTTAATTATGAGATGAAGCTAAAAGAAATCCCAATTAGTTCATTCAACGAGTGTGGCAAATAAAAGGAAGAATGGCTGTGGAAGGATGACTTTAATGAGTGTTGGTGGCAGGAACATGCCAGAAGCAAATGAAATAGTGGAGTTACTGAGTTTTGCAATTTTGCAAGCATGTACCATCCAGGTGGAGATATTCCAATGCCAAATGTAGTATTGACTGATAGAAGAATAGAGGTAGATGAATTGGAGGTGCTTCTGATATTGTAGAACCTCAATCCTCAATGTAAAAACAGCCATGGGATTAGATGACATATCAGCATGGGTATCATGAAAATATGCAAGGGAATTGGCACCTCCTCTGATCAAGCAGTTTAATTTGATCTGGCTATTATTATTATTATTATTAACACTAGACCTCCATGGAGTCAAAGACTCATTGTGGGAGGTACACACTGTTACACAAAAAGTCCATCAAACTGTACTTTAAACTCATTCAATACATTTGCATTCACCACATTGTCAGCCATTGCATTCCACTCATCAATTCCATGCTCACACTTTCCTTATACAGCTTTCATGGGAATTCCCCTTTTTTTTCTTCCACATTAACCCGGTAACAACCCATTACCAACTTAAATGTCTCAATCATATGATGTGTGGCTATTAAATACTGGTTGCAAAAATGTGATTTATTATTACAATTGTACAACTTAATTGATATCCCCTTCAACATACTCCCCTCCTCTATCTACACACACTTGCATATGAATTTTCCATTGTTGGAAGCAGTGCTACAAGTCATCAGGTGTTATCTGCTTCAGTAGCACTGCCATTTTCTCCTTTACCTCATCCACTGACTGAAAATGGGTGCCCTTCAATGCAGACTTGCAGGAGAAAATCATCACATGTGATGAGACGTGAATTTTCCAGAATCCAGAAACAAAGAGACAATTGATGCACTGGAAAATTCCCACGTCACCGGGAATGAAAAAAGCAAGAATGAGCAAATCAAAACTGAAGGCCATGCTGATAGTTTTTTTTTTTTTTTTTTTTATATCAATGGCATGATAATGGTTGAATGGGTACCAGAGGGTCAGACTGTTCTTCCACAGACTGATCTGTGAAATAACAGTGCTTGGATTCTCCATCAGGACAGTGCTCAGCCCACAGTACACTGTCTGTAAAGCAGTATCTGGCTGATAAGAAGATCCCAGTGTTGGACCATCCACCTTACTCACTGGACTTAACTCCGTGCAACTTTTACCTTTTTCCAAAGTTGAAATCCGAATTGAAGGGCACCCATTTTCAGTCAGTGGATGAGGTAAAGGAGAAAACGGCAGCACTACTGTAGCAGATAACATCTGATGACTTGCAGAACTGCTTCAAACAATGGAAAATTCATTTTCAGTCAGTGCATGAGGTAAAGGAGAAAACGGCAGCACTACTGTAGCAGATAACATCTGATGACTTGCAGAACTGCTTCAAACAATGGAAAATTCATATGCAACAGTGTATAGATAGAGGAGGGGAATATGTTGAAGGGGTTAACAATTAAGTTGTACAATTGTAATAATAAACCACATTTTTGCAATAAATTAAGGCATACTGTAGATAGTTTGTGGAATGGTAGGAAGAGTTCTGTCTGGGTCATCTATGCGACAAATGGAGAAAAATTGATGCCAAGAGGTCTGTCTTTACTTTGGGAGATGTTGCCATTGTACTATCAGGATGTGAGAGAGGTGGAAACATGGACAAACAGAAGTTGCATCCCTTGGCAAATGGCCAGAAAGTACAACTACCATTAGGACAAGAGATAAGCTTAGTGCATTTGGCCCTTACTGGCCTAGCCTCTCACATAGTTGTAATGTACGCTTAGTGTGAAGCTGGAGTTTTTGACTGGAAACATTGGGTGTAAGTTGAATTTTGTTGAGGATTTTGAGTGGGGTAGGGAATAAAAGCACTTATCCCAGTGAGAATTATTTCTATTATTAGATTACAGAGTAGATGTAGGATCAGAAGCAATAATCAAACTATGGAAATGAGTAAAAGTCCTGAAGGTTATCCCAGTTGATACTGTTGTAGTGCCAGGATCAGAAGCAATAATCACACTATGGAAATGAGTAGAAGTCCTGAAGGTTATCCCAGTTGACACTGTTGTAATGACATAGGATATCAGGCTATGAATAACTGGGAGAAGGTCCTATTTGCCTCTTTCCAAGTCTGACCATAATTTTGTTCATGTCACTTTTGTTACAGATAGGACCTTCTCTAGTTTGGTCTGTAAAGTTGGAGAACACAAAAAGTGACATGAAACATATAGTTTCAGAAAATATCTCTGCATGAAACTTGACATTATAGGTATTCAAGAATGCATAAGCAGGACTGATTTAAGGTCCATTGAACAGAGTAGAAGGGAAAAGTTTAGCAGCAAACAAAATTGTTTGCTGCCCAGATGGCAGAAAAAAACCTAGAGAAGGAGCAAAATACAGGTGGATAGATACAGTGAATAATGCTTTAGAGAGACTGAAATTTATTATTATTATTATTGTTGTTCTGGGCAACTCCAAGGAGTCGACAGACTCATCGAAGGAGGCCCTAACATCATGTCAAGAATAACTATTCGACATTGACACAGTATCTATCATACCTTGCCTTGAACTCATTCACGGTCGTAGCACCCACAACAGACTCTGGAAGCTTATTCCACTCATTCACCACTCTCCAAGTAAAAAACCTAGCTCTAACTCCCTTGTCAACCACACTCTTGCCCAGCTTCCATGCATGGCCCCTAGTCCTCCCACCACCTGTCATATTTTCAAAAATATCTTCTGGATCAATCTTATAGAAACCCTTCAGTAATTTGAATGTCTCAATCATATCACCCCTCCTTCGCCTATCGTCCAATCTCTGCAACCCACAACTCTTCAACCTATTTTCATAAGGTTCATTCCACAGACCTTCTATCCTTCTATCATCTTGGTCACTCATCTTTGGATCCTCTCCAGTTCCTCCCCATCATGAAGAAACCCTGGTGCCCATAACTGGGCACAGTAGTCCAGATGGGGTCTTATCAAGGCTTGATACAGAGGAACAACAACTTGTTTGTCTCTGCATGTTAAAGTATTTTTCAGAAGCCAAGTGATTTGATGAGCTAATTTAGTCACTTTTGCAATGTGCCCCCTAAACTTCATAAGGTTCATTCCACAGACCTTCTATCCTTCTATCATCTTGGTCACTCGTCTTTGGATCCTCTCCAGTTCCTCCCCATCACGAAGAAACCCTGGTGCCCATAACTGGGCACAGTAGTCCAGATGGGGTCTTATCAAGGCTTGATACAGAGGAACAACAACTTGTTTGTCTCTGCATGTTAAAATATTTTTCAGAAGCCAAGTGATTTGATGAGCTAATTTAGTCACTTTTGCAATGTGCCCCCCTAAACTTCAATTCCTTATCCACCAACACTCCCAAATCCCTGGCCTCATCAATCTCCTGGAGTATGGTTCCACCAATGCGATATACTGCTGCTATTCTTTTCACCCCAAAGTGCATAACCTTACACTTTGCCACATTAAATTGACATCCATTTTTCCTAGCCCAGTCCTCTAATCTATCCAAATCATCCTGTAAAATTTTGACATCCTGTGCACTCACAATTGCTCTACCCAACTTTGCATCATCAGCAAACAAGTGAACACTTCCTCTCAAATCCTTTCCTATATCATTGATGAACAAATTGAAAAGCAGTGGTCCAAGAACAGAGCCCTGCAGCACACCACTAGTCACAAGCCGTCTTTTAGACTCCACTCCTGCATAAACCACTCTCTGGTATCTCTCCTTCAACCACCCTCCTATCCATCTCACCAACCCTATATCTATCCCCATCTGCTCCAGTTTACTGATTAGGGTCCCATGTGGTATCCTGTCAAAGGCCTTGGCAAGGTCCAGTAGTATCACTGTAAACCCATTACCCCTATCCAGTTCAGCCGTCACTGTGTTATAAAACGTGAGCAAGTTACTGAGGCATGATCTACCCTTCACAAAACCATGTTGTCCCCCATACAATATCCCATTTTCATCTATCCAATCCTGTATTCTTTTCTTGACTAATTTCTCTAAGACCTTGACAATGATTCCTGATATGCTAATTGGTCTGTAATTTACAACAGCAGTCTTGGAACCACCTTTATGCAGTGGAACTATTTTCCCCTCTTTCCACCCCCTCGGGACTAACCCAGACCCGAGACTCAAATTAAACAAAATGGTCAATGGTACTGACAATTCTTTAGCTGCTTCTCGTACGACATGAGCTGGTATACCATCCAATCCAATCCCACGAATGTATTGACATTGAGGTTATGCAATAGACTACTCACCTCCACTTCATTCACCACAATTCCCGTATAATGTACTGGTTTATTCGTTTCTGCAATGTCACCACCTGGATGATATATACTTGCAAAGTGCTCACTCAGTAACTCAACTATAACAACTGATTCAGTTACCTCCCTACCATCGGCATTCTTTAAAATCATTCTGCCATGTACATTTTTCCTTTTACTTGCTACATATCTAAAAAACTGTTTCGGATTCTCTTTAGCCTGCATGGCCAATGTTCTTTCGTAATCCTTTTTTGCTTTTCTTACCACACTTGTTATTACCCTTCTGGCCTGTGCTTTATACCGTTCATGTGCCTGCCGGTCACCTTTCTCCTTAAATTCCCTCCATAGTTGTTTCTTTTTTTGCAGCTCAAGCTTAATGGTGTTATTCATCCATTTAACCCCTACTTGATTTAATATCCGGACTCTAGGTATACAGTCAGCCATTGCTTCATGCAAGCACTTCGTAACTGCCTCCCATGCACTATCAACCTCTAGTCCTTGCAGTTGTACATGCCATGGCACTGAACTAATCAAACTCCTAAGCTTGTCATACTTTCCAGCCCGATAATTCCACATGTACCCTGTATTCATTGAAAATTCCCCACCTTTAGCCACCTCCCAAGTCAAAACCCTGTGATCACTCTCACCAATTGGTGGCAATGTGGTCATATTTGTTACAGCCAAATCCTCAGATGTAATTACTAGGTCAAGCACTCTCTGACCCCTAGTATTTATCATTACATGCTGTCGCAGATAGTTATCCCTTAATAACCGCATAAACTCCAATTCCTTCCTCCCATGTGTCCTCTCCTCACTCCAATCAATGCAACCATAGTTGAAATCTCCCATAATAATTATCCTCCTTCCACTCATTTCTTCTATTTGCTTGTGCAAACTGTCACCCCATCTTTTCCATCACCTGGTCTATAGCAGCACCCAATTGTATATTTAGTTCTGCTAGCCACAATCTCACACCAAATGGCCTCAAATGTGCTCTTTTCTCTATCCTGCAATTCAACTTCTATTCTCCTTGGCTGTAGCTCATCAGCTATCATCAACAATACTCCTCCCTCCATTTTATTCTCCTGGTCATTCCTGAACACACTATACCCATCACATTCAATCCCACTAGCTATATCATCTACAGTCAGCCATGATTCACTAATACCAATAACCTGTGGTCTGGAAGTGGCAACCATGGCCAAAAACTCTTCCTTCTTGTTCCTAATACTCCTAGCATTAGTGTACATGAATTTAAGACCCCCATTAGCCCCAACCCTACCTTGATGCCTTATATTTGGTGGGGGGGGGGGGGGGTGGGGGGGGGGGGGGGTGGGGGGGGGGGGGGGTGGGGGGGGGGGGGGGTGGGGGGGGGGGGGGGTGGGGGGGGGGGGGGGTGGGGGGGGGGGGGGGTGGGGGGGGGGGGGGGTGGGGGGGGGGGGGGGTGGGGGGGGGGGGGGGTGGGGGGGGGGGGGGGTGGGGGGGGGGGGGGGTGGGGGGGGGGGGGGGTGGGGGGGGGGGGGGGTGGGGGGGGGGGGGGGTGGGGGGGGGGGGGGGTGGGGGGGGGGGGGGGTGGGGGGGGGGGGGGGTGGGGGGGGGGGGGGGTGGGGGGGGGGGGGGGTGGGGGGGGGGGGGGGTGGGGGGGGGGGGGGGTGGGGGGGGGGGGGGGTGGGGGGGGGGGGGGGTGGGGGGGGGGGGGGGTGGGGGGGGGGGGGGGTGGGGGGGGGGGGGGGTGGGGGGGGGGGGGGGTGGGGGGGGGGGGGGGTGGGGGGGGGGGGGGGTGGGGGGGGGGGGGGGTAGAACCACTCAGCTTTCCAGGAGTCATCTCCAAAAACTAGATTATCCTTCAGATCACTCTAATCTCAATGAATAACCTAAGGATCTTATAACTCATTAGAGTCAGGAGTCGTTCCATGGAACGACTTTCAAACCAAGCCAAGCACCAGCCTCTACAAGCCATCAGCATGAATCACTCATCTCCAGGGCAGGACATCCACCAAAGGACTCTGATAAAGGCCAAAACAGTAGAAGTTATACCATAGGCAAACATCTAATGGAATGCAGTGATTGAGACCTCTCACAGTCCTGTGTCTGTGGAAAACCAAATTAAGGAAAGCCATACTCATAAGATACACCAAGGTTGAATAAATGCAAAGGTCATATATTTTCCATATATAAGTATTGAAAAGATGTATTACCTTATTGTTAAAACGCTCTTGATTAGATATAGATGAAGAAATTTTTTTTTGCACTTGGTTATAATTTAAATTAAACTTTCCAAGAAATTATATTCTTGAAAATTTATTTATCACTAGGTTAGACTATAATATAATAGATTTAGTTTAATCCTTTATCCCAGTGAGAGCAAACAAAGTTTGCGCCTGAAAATATCTTCAGGACTAAATATAGTGTTGTACTATCTTATCCAGTAAGTAGTACAACACCAAGGCAACTCGTGGCAAAGGTGGAGCAAGCTACCAGGCACTTCTAACCCAGTATCTCCCATAATGCAAAACACATTTCCTATGTGGATATGTATACTGTTATGCATTAAAGGGATTGGCCATCTACCCAGACTAGTTTCGACCTTTATTGAGGTCTCTTCAGTGGGAGCCAGGCCCAGAGCTGGAGATACCAGGCAGAAGCAGTAGCAAGTCATCTGTGCCTATGGGAGTTGCCAAAAGGTTTATCACCTTTTTTTTAAAAATTACTCTGGATTTAGAGAAAGATGTTGAAAATTTATTTATCACTAGGTTAGACTATAATATAATAGATTTAGTTTAATCCTTTATCCCAGTGAGAGCAAACAAAGTTTGCGCCTGAAAATATCTTCAGGACTAAATATAGTGTTGTACTATCTTATCCAGTAAGTAGTGCAACACCAAGGCAACTCGTGGCAAAGGTGGAGCAAGCTACCAGGCACTTCTAACCCAGTATCTCCCATAATGCAAAACACATTTCCTATGTGGATATGTATACTGTTATGCATTAAAGGGATTGGCCATCTACCCAGACTAGTTTCGACCTTTATTGAGGTCTCTTCAGTGGGAGCCAGGCCCAGAGCTGGAGATACCAGGCAGAAGCAGTAGCAAGTCATCTGTGCCTATGGGAGTTGCCAAAAGGTTTATCACCTTTTTTTTTTTAAAATTACTCTGGATTTAGAGAAAGATGTTGAAAATTTATTTATCACTAGGTTAGACTATAATATAATAGATTTAGTTTAATCCTTTATCCCAGTGAGAGCAAACAAAGTTTGCGCCTGAAAATATCTTCAGGACTAAATATAGTGTTGTACTATCTTATCCAGTAAGTAGTGCAACACCAAGGCAACTCGTGGCAAAGGTGGAGCAAGCTACCAGGATCTACCAGGAAGAGACCTCAATAAAGGTCGAAACTAGTCTGGGTAGATGGCCAATCCCTTTAATGCATAACAGTATACATATCCACATAGGAAATGGGTTTTGCATTATGGGAGATACTGGGTTAGAAGTGCCTGGTAGCTTGCTCCACCTTTGCCACGAGTTGCCTTGGTGTTGCACTACTTACTGGATAAGATAGTACAACACTATATTTAGTCCTGAAGATATTTTCAGGCGCAAACTTTGTTTGCTCTCACTGGGATAAAGGATTAAACTAAATCTATTATATTATAGTCTAACCTAGTGATAAATAAATTTTCAACATCTTTCTCTAAATCCAGAGTAATTTTTAAAAAAAAAGGTGATAAACCTTTTGGCAACTCCCATAGGCACAGATGACTTGCTACTGCTTCTGCCTGGTATCTCCAGCTCTGGGCCTGGCTCCCACTGAAGAGACCTCAATAAAGGTCGAAACTAGTCTGGGTAGATGGCCAATCCCTTTAATGCATAACAGTATACATATCCACATAGGAAATGTGTTTTGCATTATGGGAGATACTGGGTTAGAAGTGCCTGGTAGCTTGCTCCACCTTTGCCACGAGTTGCCTTGGTGTTGCACTACTTACTGGATAAGATAGTACAACACTATATTTAGTCCTGAAGATATTTTCAGGCGCAAACTTTGTTTGCTCTCACTGGGATAAAGGATTAAACTAAATCTATTATATTATAAATTATATTCTTGTTTATTCTTTTATCCAAGTGCAAGCACATGAAGTTTGCATGTGAAATAATATATCCTTTTCATTTTAGTTGCATGTATTGGACTGACTGGGGAAAAGAGCCAAAAATAGAGAAGGCAGAGATGGACGGATCGCAAAGAATGGTATTGGTGCAGCATAATCTTACATGGCCAAATGGGTTAGCCATAGATTATGAGAAGGAAAAATTATACTGGGCAGATGCAGGCATGAAAACAATCGAATGTAGCAACCTGGATGGCCAAAATAGACAAGTGAGTATAGATTTTTATTCAGTATCTCTGTTCCTTTTCCAAAATACTTTGCTCTTTTTAGTCTGGTCTCACGACATTATATTTATAAAAGTATAAAATAAATACAAAAGTATATATAAAAGTATTCCTTACAGTTCATTAACACTTCACTTACCTTCTTCGTCAACAGCTGTAGTCCTAATGAAGAACCCGATTCAAATTAATGCAAGAAATTTGTCAAATATGACCTCAAACATTAATGAATGCTAACACATTAAACTCATTCCTAATATTTTCAGTTTACTGTTGTTCTGCTATTCATGCCGTCTATTCAATCCCCTAATTTTTTAAAATCTCTCTTTTACTTCTAACCCAACTCTCTTACTAATAAGTTAAAAGAATTGTTCAAATATTAGTAACTTGTTTTTCATGGTGATGAGGATACATTAGAAAGATTACAGAAAAATACTGTATACAGATGCCGTGAGCAAGCGAGTGCAGAGTGGGCATGGAGTGGCCACCATTGCAATAACAATTCAATCAGACCTATCTCTTTTTTTACCACGATCCTTTGAAGAGTAGTATTAGCGTGATATTGAAAGAATGATGTTAAAAAGAGATAAATTTGTTAATTCAATGTTAGATAATTTATTCCTTTCTGACTTTGATGGAAGTGAATTTTGTAAGATTTTTTATATCTTAAAAATCGCAGTCTTAATTAATAATCTTTATAAAATAATATTTTGTGGAGCATGCAGCTGTGTTATTTACTTGAATTATTTTTATTTTTATTTTTTCAGATTTTAATTTCTACCGATTTGCCTCATCCATTTGGGCTTACTTTATATGAAGATCATGTATACTGGACTGATTGGGATAAGCGCAGTATTCAGAGTGCTGACAAAATAACTGGAGCACAAAGAGCTACTGTATTAGAAGGACTTGACAGTCTAATGGATATTCATGTTTTTCACCGTGGAAGACAACCTGGTAATTTACTGGCTGCTGTGTTTATCTGAACTATGATTATCAAAATTGCTTATTTAATACAGACAGGTGTTTGCATTTAATTTCTTTTATACATCAATATTATATGGAGCATCATCTATATATATATATATAAACACAGTTGTTAGTAGTTGTGTAATTAACCCTCATGTAAAATTGATGATTTTTTATGTTTTATCATGTTTTTTCCTTAAAAAATTAGTGTATTAGTGTAGATTTTCATGTTTTCGAATTTCGTTAGAGTATTTAGTATCTTTATAACATTTTTATTGTAATCTCAAAGGCTCACTTTAGTGAGTATGGGCATGGCAAACCCGAGGTACCAGATGCTGGTCCATGCCTTACTTCATGTAATATACATCTGTTATTATTATGTGGACTGGTCCCTCCCCTTCTTTCGTTGCTTCTTTCTCCTCTCCTTGCTCCTTCCCCCTGATGCTATTAGAGTATTCGAGGGCTAGGGGTGAATCTTTCCTATCTTGCTAAGTCATTTCATCTTATGCAGCCACCGAAGGAGGCAAGCTAGCCTCAATAGGTGCCGGTCCCAAGCCCGGATAAATGGCGAGGGTTGATGTCAGGAAGGGCATCCAGTCGTAAAACTTCACTGCCAGCTCTAGCTATGATATGAGTCAAAGAGAAAATGTTATAAAAGCTAGGGCATACCCCTTAAGCAACCGCAGCCACATCGCCCTACAGCTGCGAGAAGTGGACGAGAGCAGGTGTGGTTAAAGAAGCGAGCCCAGCAGGTGGAGAGGATGTTGCGAGTGGGAACACTGAATGTTGGAAGCATGACTGGAAGGGGAAGAGAGGTGGCAGACATGATGAGGAAGAGGAAGTTGGACATTTTATGTGTGCAGGAGACAAGGTGGAAGGGGGGGAAAGGCAAAGGAACTGGGAGGTGGATATAAATTGTTCTACTCTGGAGCGAATAAGGAGGGAAGAAATGGTGTAGGAATTGTAGTGTGTGGCAGAATGAAGGGCAAAGTACTGCAAGTGGATAGAATTAACGACAGGATCATGCGAATGAAATTGGGTCTTGGAGAAGAGTGGGTGGTCGTATTATGTGTATATGTCCCACAAGGTGGCTGTACAGCAGAGGAGAAAGATGAGTTCTGGAACATGTTAGATGAAGAAATGAGGGAACTGGAAGAAAACGAGATGGTGATTGTTAGAGGAGACTTGAACGGACACATAGGAAGACAGAATAGATTAGCAAAACAAGTATTCTTTGCCAGGTTGGCAGGAAAAAGACCCAGAGGAAGACCAAGATACAGGTTGATTGATACAGTAAAAAGTGCCTTAGAAGATAGAAATATAAGATCTGATAATGTTGGAGTCTTGACAGGTAACAGACGGATTTGGAGGACAATTGTAGATAGGAAGTTAATAATGATGTAATTTTTCATGTAGTACTATCATAACCTGTACATTCCTAGAGGGTATATATCAGGAATTTGATGATGATGAAGAATTTTTTCCTCAATGGATTTTTCAGCAAAGAATTTCCCTTAATAATGAATTTTCTGGCAAAGGATTTTTTCACAATGAATTTTCAGCTCTCTCCTCTCTCTCTCTAACACACACGCACACACACACACATGCAGTGCAGGTGATATCATTCAATGACAAGCAAAACATGCTATCACCCGCACTTCATGCATAAGAAAATGCATATAGACAGAAAAGAAATCAGAATTCTGCTTTTGAGACCAAATATAGCAACAAAGGCATGGCAGTGAAAATATAGTTGGCAGAGAAGTTATGCATTTATGGCAGTAATACTCTTGAGTTTGCCAGAGCCCCATTTGTGGAAATAGGCTACACCACAATGAGATGGCATTGTTTTGTTGAAAGAGGTTAAATGGGAAAGAGTAGGTAATATAGCAGATTGGTACACAGCAAGTTTACAGAAATTAAAACCTCATTAACATAAGGAGAGATAGAGGAAAAGTAGAGTACATGAGACATCAAAGGACATTAAGCTTATAGTTTTTGATTATAATAATTTCACCTTTTATTAACCTTAAAAACTATTCCCAAACTTTATTCTCAATTACTGTATTTTATATTACTGCCAAATATACTTTGAAAATGTGATTGTTCATGAAACTTTGGCTATAATTAATCTGTCTTTGTTTTTTCTATATTTATTTGTGGATCTGTACTAGTGCCTAACATGTGCACATCTCAAAATGGAGGATGTAGTCATTTATGCCTTATTGCCCCATTACCTAAAGGCCAGGCATGCAAGTGTCCCACTGGTATAGTTTTAAAGCCAGATAATAGGACTTGTGTTAAAGGTAAGTTTCACGAGATTTACCACAAGATATATATACAGTCAACATTATCAATGTTAATATTATGTAAATAAGAAAGAAATTAGAAAACATCAGCATATTCTCATCAAATACTAAAATTACACACAGTACCCATTTAGATATAATTGTACTGAACAACAAATTAAATTATTGTTATTATTATTACACCCTTCATGGAGTCAGCAGACTCAGCATGGAAGGTTCGTTCAACTAATAACATATTTAAGTTTAGGGGAGATGGTAAATCCTGTATTATTCTACAGCCGGGTACGAAACTCGGATCGAAATCCTAGAGTTTCATGCCGAAAAAACTATTGGCGAGCCCAAGTGTAAGTAATCACTTGGGTAGTACAACACCAGGGCAACTCGGAGCAAAGGTGGAGCAAGATCCGTCACTATCCTTAATATTCTCTCATAATGTAAAATGCAGCTCCTAGGAGATGTATTACTGTTTTACATTATGAGTCCTTTGCTCTGATTTGCCCTGGTGTTGTACTACCCAAGTGATTACTTACACCTGGGCTCGCCGATAGTTTTTTCGGCATGAAACTCTAGGATTTCGATCCGAGTTTTGTACCCAGCTGTAGAATAATACGGTATTTACCATCTCCTTAAACTTAAATTATGTTGCCGGTAAAATAACCTTTTGGCTTGTTATCGTAGTAATAACAATATATAAGTACACCATTTTAGCAATTCGTTAGTAGAGGTATATGTAAGTTTGGTTCACTTAAAACCTTGATATTCCAGGTCTACTTACTCACTGATGAGACCTCAAAAAGGGTTGAAACCGGTTTGGGTAGTGACCTCCTCTCATAATGTAAAACAGTAATACATCTCCTAGGAGCTGCGTTTTACATTATGAGAGAATATTAAGGATAGTGACGGATCTTGCTCCACCTTTGCTCCGAGTTGCCCTGGTGTTGTACTACCCAAGTGATTACTTACACTTGGGCTCGCCGATAGTTTTTTCAGCATGAAACTCTAGGATTTCGATCCGAGTTTTGTACCCGGCTGTAGAATAATACGGGATTTACCATCTCTCTTAAACTTAACTTATGTCACCGGTAAAATAACCTTTTGGCTTGTTATTGTGATAACATATTTATCATACCGAATCTTAAAATCCTTTGCATTCCTTGCATTAACAACACATTCTGGTAATGCGTTCCATTATTCACTGACAATTCTCCATGTAAAAAATCTACTCCTCACAGTCCCTCTTCACCACACTCTTGCATAACTTTCAGGGATGATAGGTTTTTCCCTCTCCTCTTCTACTCTTTTCATAATCTCATCTGGATTCGATCAATCCGATAAAATCCTCTCACTGACTTAAATGTCTCTATCATATCACCTCTTTCCCTCTGTCTACTAAACTCTGCAATCCACATTTTTTCAACCCCTCTCCATAGCCAGCAGTCCATAGTCCTGATATTGTCTTAGTTTTTCCTCTTTATCACATGCTTCATCTCTTCTTTCATCCATTGCACACCTACCTTATTTAACCTTCTGATCCTTGGAATACATTTAGGCATAGCTTCTACCAGATAGTTCTTGAATATCACCCATGCAGTTGTGATCTCCTTTCTGCCAAACTCTTCATTCCATGCTACACCTGCAAGATTCTTAATCACCTGCCTTGTAGTTCCATATTTCTTTTCTCACAGAAGTCCTAACACTGCTGGCAACCACCAAGGTAATCACTTCATGATCACTCTCACCAACTGGAGGGTAATTTGACACTCATTTATAATAACATCCTCTGATGAGATGATAAAATCAAAGACTATCAATCCTCATGTGCTCTGTGTTGCATACTGCCTGAGATAGTTGTCCCTCGAAAACTTAAGAAACTCATTTATTTTTTTACTTCCAATTGCTATCTCATCATCCCAGTCTATTTTGCCCATAATGAATCACACTTTTCTTATTTGCTTGACTAATTTGATTATACATTTCATAGTTACTGCCATCCACATTACCAGGTCTCTAACAACATCTGACTAAGCATTTCATTCTGTTCACTTCTATCTCACACCACACTGCCTCAAAACCACTGGCACTATCCCTCCTCCCTTGCTTCCCTACTTTGAATGGACACAACTCTTTCTCTGTCAATTTCATGAAACATTTAATACCCTTCCACCTCTATTCCTGTCAGGATGTTATCCTCATCCAATCATGCCTCACTTATTCCAACAATTTTTGGGTTAACAAAATCAATGCAACCATTTCATTTGCCTTGTTTTTTTACACTTTTAGCATTTCTATACAAACAAGGCAGCACATTTCTGGATCTATATCGAGTTTATTTGATACCACTTATTATATGTGACTTCTCCATACTTAACTCAAGCCATTTCCTTTTCTCCTTATTCATCTTACAACCTTCTTCAAATCCAACCCATTTATCTTGATCTCTGGTCATCCCCCTCTTTTTTTGTCTACAAATGCATTCAT
The DNA here is from genome assembly GCF_054136105.1 of Typopeltis vanoorti. Classification (NCBI taxonomy): domain Eukaryota; kingdom Metazoa; phylum Arthropoda; class Arachnida; order Uropygi; family Thelyphonidae; genus Typopeltis; species Typopeltis vanoorti. The sequence goes on along the minus strand of NC_143573.1, from coordinate 68,427,772 downwards.
ATCCTCTTGGAAGATCAACCTTCCTCATGCTGTGTCCCCCAGTCCACCTTGAGTGTCCCTGTTTCCCTGTTGGTTTTGCATACTTGTTCTTTCATTCTCTATGCTCATGCTATCCACTTCTTCATTCAGATTCACTCTCTACACTCATTTCTCTACCTTCCAGTAGCAATCTCTCCAAATGACTCACACCAAAACCAACCACATGCAGTCGATCACTCTTATACAGTTCAGTTCATCCTTCAAACTCATTCCACACATTAACAAACTGCAGTTTTTTCTCACAGATTTCCATGAACATATCATTCACAATCTTCACTCTTCGCCCTATTTCATGACTGTCATACCCAGTGCCATCGCTAGAGCTTTTGCTGCTGGGGTGGTCCCTGAGTTTGCCGCCCTTCTCGATACACACCAAAAATACTGCAAAAAAGTCAAAAAGACATATAGCATTTCTGACAATCTGAGGCTTAGTCACTGTTACCACTCGTCAGACTGGCAGGCATTTTCACCGCAGCTCCCTGATCACCATAAACTCCCAAACACACATCAGTAATGATAGATTTGTTAAATCTAGACTGTAGACCAGAATTGGGCAACTTTTTTAAGTGTGCGTGCCAAAATTGCCAAATCTTTGATGCAAAATTTTCTCACGTGCCAACCGAAATTTTGGGTAACATATTATTATTTGGTGTCTTTTAAGTATTGGGAAGACCTTTTCAAATAATCAAAAATCACACTAGAACGGTAAAATCAAAGAATATTGTGAAGTGATTATTGTAAGTCATGTAAGATTGAATGAATGTAAAAATTAGTGAGAGAATTTTTACTTAAAAGTCCTTCTACCCTGTTGATAGCATGAATATTTTTTATTTGCATTTAAGTGTAATTCTAGCTGCCATATAAAGCTGCACAATTTAAAGACGCAATTTTTAACATCAGCAAGAGTAAACAATAATTCTGAATTTTTTTTTTTTTTTATAAAGATCAGTCAGACATAAGTTTTTTCAAGTTTTTCCAATATATTGCAGTGCACAATCTCATAATCGTTTTACTTGACTAAAGCACAATAAAATAAAATAAAATTAAAGATATAATTTTTTTACTTTAATCCCTTATGAGTAATACAAAAAACTACAGACAAAATAAATTATTTTACCTACATGCCATATATTTTCACGTATAATTCGAACTAGAAATTTTGTTTGAAAGCTATCCCTAAAATGCCGTGTCCACATATAATGCGATCTGTTAATCTTGTTTCCTAACATTATAAATAAAACAATACGAATTAACGAAAGAAATGTTTATTTTAAAACAAAATGCCAAAATCCTTTAAATTCTTCTTCATCTTTTGAGTCATCAAACATTTCATTTATAAATTCATCTGTAGGCATTGCATCATCAGTGTAGCAGTTGTCGTCATCGTCATCATGCTCTCCATTTTATTGTGCGTCATCTTCACTTTCGTATATGATGTCATCTTTGGACCCATCCATTGAATTACTTATTCCACATTTAAGAAATGAGCGTTGAATCATTTCAGATGGTATCAAATCCCAAGTTTCTTTAACCCAGCTGGTGACTAGGGTGATCTCAGGCTTCTGAAAATTCCCACCCTTTGTCATCTTCACCAAACTAGATGACATCCATTCTCTCCATTTTTCACGTAAGTGATCTTTAAACCGCTTAATCAAACTGACATCAAGCGGTTGCAAAACGAAAGTTAGACCACCCAGTATGACTGCTAGGTCTGTACATAGTTCACCTGCTTTCTCTTTGCTTGCCTCCGTTAAATGTGCCTAGAACATATCTTAGATTAGCATGTTTTGTTGACGTAACAAGCTGCCTGGACATATGTTCCATACTTGATCCAGCCACAATTGTACGCCTTCTTCATCCATCCAACCTTTCTGATTGGCATGAACAAAGACACCAGGTGAAAATTTCATATGCTTCGGAATTGTCTTCCTTTTAAATATCACAGTCAGCTATAATTTGGTTCCGTCTGCCATGTGGAAATTTCATATGCTTCGGAATTGTCTTCCTTTTAAATATCACAGTCAGCTTTAATTTGGTTCCGTCTGCCATGCATGCTAGAACAACAGTAAAATGCGTTTTTTTCATGTCCCGTTGTTTTTATGAGGACACTCTTTTCACCAACTGAGTTTACTGTTCGATTCCCAGGCATATCAAAGTACATGGGCATCTCATCCATATTGCCTATTTGGGAAAGTTCATATCCGTGACACTTCTGTAATTTTATGATAAATTTTTGGAAAGACTCCACTTTTTCTTCAAGCTGCTTTGGTAACTTCTGTGCAATTTTTGTTCTGTGTCATAATATCAATGCTTTGCATTCCATAAATCTGTTGCACTACCCAGGCAAAGCAAGAAAAGATGAAATACCTGATGTGTCCTTGAATTTATCATTCTTGAGTTGTAGAGCTCGAAAACGAATTGCATTTCTTATTACTATAATGCCATCTTGTCATTGCATCAAAATCCATTCATTTAGCTCTTCTTCAAGTTCTGGGAAGGATGCTACATCTCCACAATGGGCACATTTCATTTTAGGGATTTTTTCAAGACTGTCTTTTTGCTTACGCCAAAGTCTAATATTACTCTCTGCTACACCAAATTCTCTCATAGCAACACTGTTATTATGTTCTTCTGCAAACTGCACGACACGCAATTTAAATCCTGCTTCAAAAGATGAATGTTTACGTTTCTGTTGGCTCGTTTTCAGACTAGGTTTGTTTAACGAATAATATTTAAAATGAACTGTGGTTAAACCGATATAACTGTGCTAAATAGCCCACCAATGGGGGTCGGATATTGGCACTACTTACATTACTGGCTTTATGCGCAGATACGATGCGCACTTGGTCGGCGAATGCGACTGGGTCAAGTAGATTTGGTTGCATAGGCATTAGGTAGTATATATTGTGTGTGCAAGTCTAATAAGATGTTATATTTTTTAAGATCCGAATTTAATGTGAACTCCTAACTTTAGACCACAAATTTTAACCATAAGTTTTTCACATTATACACAATAATATACGGTAATATAATTATGTAGGTAAAATACATTAGGTAAATTAACTTACATTATGTAATCTTACATTACATAATGTAAGGTTATGCATTTTGGGGTGAGAAGATTAGCAGCAGTATACCACATTGGGGGAACTGTACTCCAAGAGATTGACGAGGCCAGGAATTTTGGAGTGTTGGAGGATAGAGAGTTGAAGTTTAGGGGGCACATTGCAAAAGTGGCTAAATCAGCTCATCAAATCACTTGGTTGCTGAAAAATACTTTGACGAGCAGAGACAAACAGGTTATTGTTCCTCTGTATCGAACCTTGATAAGATCTCACCTAGACTACTGTGCACAAATTTGGGTGCCACGGTTTCTTCTTGATGGGGAGGAGGTTGAGAGGATCCAGAGACAAGTCACCAAGATGACAGCAGGTCTATGGAATGAACCTTATGAGAACAGGTTGAAGATTTGTGGGTTGCAGAAATTGGTTGATAGGCAGAAAAGAGGTGATATGATTGAGACATTCAAATTACTGAAGGTTTTCCATGAGATTAATTCAGAAGATATTTTTGAGAACATGACTGGTGGTGGGAGGACTAGGGGGCCATCCATGGAAGCTGGGTAAGAGTGTGGTTAGCAAGGGTGGTAGAGCTAGGTTTTTTTACTTGGAGAGTGGTGAATGAGTGCAATAAGCTGCCAGAGTCTGTTGTGGGTGCCATGACTGTAAATGAGTTCAAGGCGAAGTATAATAGATACTGTGTGAATGTCGAATAGTTGTTCTTGACATAATGTTAGGGCCTCCCTCAATGAGTCTAAGGACTCCTTGGAGTTGCCCATACTACTACTAATAATAATAATATATTAGATAGAAATTAATCTTTACCATTTTTAGCAGAAAACATCAAATCAAAACTAGAGAAAGAAAAATAGTGGACATTTTATTTATTTAGCATCAATGAGACTTCTGCTGTTGCTGCATCACTAATAACAGTTAATTTATATCAGGTTTATATTTTGTAACCTGTGGAGATATGCATGCACTACTAGCTTAATTTGTAAGGCTACTCCTGTTATGAGACTTAACAAAGTTCATCACTGAGAACAATGATTCACAAGAATATGTAAATGCAAAAATTGATAATAATGCTGTTGCAAGAGTTTTTAAACATGCAAAAGTTTCGGGAATAGCATTTCAAGTTCTTAGTACCTCTTTATCCGCATTCTGTTTGTTACTCCCATCTCTAATTGCTCCTTTTCAATATCTTCCAAGTCAACTCTGAGGTCAACAAATTTCAGAGTTGACTTGGAAGATATTGAAAAGGAGCAATTAGAGATGGGAGTAACAGACAGAATGCGGATAAAGAGGTACTAAGAACTTGAAATGCTATTCCCGAGACTTCTGCTGTTGCTGCATCACTAATAACAGTTAATTTATATCAGGTTTATATTTTGTAACCTGTGGAGATATGCATGCACTACTAGCTTAATTTGTAAGGCTACTCCTGTTATGAGACTTAACAAAGTTCATCACTGAGAACAATGATTCACAAGAATATGTAAATGCAAAAATTGATAATAATGCTGTTGCAAGAGTTTTTAAACATGCAAAAGTTTCGGGAATAGCATTTCAAGTTCTTAGTACCTCTTTATCCGCATTCTGTCTGTTACTCCCATCTCTAATTGCTCCTTTTCAATATCTTCCAAGTCAACTCTGAGGTCAACAAATTTCTGCCTCCAAATTGAGCTACTTCGAAAATCAATCAACTGCATTTCAAAATCATCCATATTTATTCACGAAAACATCTGCAAGTTTATTTGAAGATGTTTTCATGTCCTGAAGTTTGAGGTTCAAGTCATTTAAATGTTCGCAAAGAACATCAGTTTACAGACCCACACGATGTCATACTACATTTCTTTATAACACATTTGTTGATTAGTCAAAAAGAGATTGACTAAGCCAATGAACATTGTTGTACATTATTAGTCCTTTGTACACCGAATCCACCTCATTCAATAGATTCTGAAATTGTCTTTTATTCAAAGCACGTGCAGAAATGTAATTAACAATCTTGGTTACTGTTTGTATCACTTCTTGAAGTTCATTCTTTTAGGCCAGTGTTTGCACATAAATTCTCCTCATGTAGGATGCAATGAAAACCTATCAGTGGATGACCACCATATTTTGCAAACAGATTTACAAATCCTGCTTCCTTACCAATAATGTTGGTGCACCATCTGTTGTGACGGATACCACTTTTTAAATATCAATTTGCAGAATAGATAATTCATTAGGTGTCCTCCCGCGATGAGTCTTCGGACTCCTTGGAGGTGTCAGGAATAATAATAATAATTCATATCTGCTTTACATATTTCAACCCCACTGATATGGTCAGGTAGTGTTACAAGGTTAATCCTCTCTTCACATACTTCGGCATCCCTACAAAATCAAGTAAAGATTGCCAGCCTAGCTGGTGGTGTAATGTCTGTGCTCTCATCAACACTAATAGAAAAGAACTTACATGAAACCAAATCTTTTGTTAATTGTTCTGCTGTATTCCTTTCCAACTTAAGTATCCTATCCTTAATTGTTTTTCTACTCACAGACAATTCTTTAATGCGCTGAACAATTTTTGTCTTTTCTGAAAGATTGTCAAAAAGGAAAGGAGCACATTCTAGCCATGCTTCTTTAATATACTCCCCATCACTGAGTGGTTTTATATATATATATGACTGCTACTATTAACTCGGGATTGGGATATGTCGTTTTTAATATAAACTGACTATAAACCCGAGAATTATAACAAATTGAGATTTATTTGAAAACACAACATGTTTCGTTGAGATTGACTTCATCAGGCGTTAAGAACATAGAAAGATATTAAAAGACACTGAAATAAACATTGAGACACTCTAAAGCTATACAATTATAAAGTTATGATATTCAACTGTAAATTACAGTTATTATGAACTTGTGCTATAGTCCGTGTTAAAGTTCTATTGTTGTACACTTGTGCGTGTGTGGATATGTATCTGATATGTGGATATATATGCGGATATGTATCGCACCAGTATCTGATAGTAGAGCTGAAAGAGTCAGGCAAATTATAGCTGAGATTATTGTTCATATGAAGAGGATCCAAGGTGATTTCTTTTTACTCTACAATGCAGTGTTCTACCTCATCATGGCAAATGTGTAGGTTTGAAGTTGTTGTCCAATTTACTTCATGTTGGCGGCTTTCGTTGTTCATGTTTATTGAAAACAGGACATGGCCTGACAGGGCAGTTGCTCTGGTTCTATTATATAAGCAGTGTCTCTCTGGTGCTCCTCGAGACGTAGGAGAATAAATTTCTCCGTTTGGCCATAGTAAGGTTTTTCGCACTCACATGTGACTTTGTATACACCTGGAAATTGTAGAAGGTTGTGAGATTGTTTATAGTTGCTGAAACTTGATCTTATTTTTGGAAGAGTCGTGAAGCACGTTTGTATGTTGAATTTCTTTAAGATTCTACTCAGTTTTTTGGATAGTGTGCTGATATATGGCAAGGAGATATAACCTTTGGAGTCATTCTGTGTCTCTACGTTGCTACATTGACGGTGGGATAATTGTTTGTTGATACTTTTTAAAGAGTAGCCATTGCTTTTAAAGGTCCATTTAAGATGTTGTAATTCTTTTTTTAGTTCTTCTTCATCTGACAGTACAGATCTTGCACGATTCGCAAGAGTTGATATAATACCCAACTTTGGCTCTAGATGGTGATGTGAGGACGCATGCAAATATCTGTCCATGTGTGTTGGCTTTCTAAATATAGAGACTTTTATTGATTCAGGCGTCTTGGTGAGTTTAACATCAAGGAAACAGAGGGAACTATTTTCTTCCATCTCCATGGTCAATTTTATATACTGATGGAGGTTGTTTAAATGGTTGAGAAACCTGTGAAGATTCTTAATACCATGCTCCCATATGAGGAATATATCGTCCACATATCTAAGCCAAATTCTTGGTTTTAAACTAAAAGAGGAGATTGCCTTTTGTTCAAAATCCTCGAAAAAAAAAAAAATATATATATATATATATATATTTATATATATATATTTTATATATATATATAAAGATAAGCCAAAATTTGAAACGTTTTTATGTCACGTTTTCTGTCTTACCGGCTTACCAGCTAGGAACACTCGGGGGGTTGGACGGCGTAGGTGCGGGGGGGGGGAGGATATATATATATATATAATAAGGCATATATATATAAGAAAGCAATTAAATAATTGCTTTCTGCATACAGTATAGAAAATTATGGAGATAACTACCGTGTGTTAGAGCAAAACTTTAGTTTAATATAAACTAAAGTTTTGCTCTAACACAGTAGTTGTCTCCATAATTTTCCATAATGTATTCTGATCACCATGTAAGCATGAAAGAAAGGACTTTCTTCATACAGCCTTTAACTTTAATGAAAATCGGATTATGGGGTGTAGAAATGTGGACAGAGACATATTCTTCTTGTCAGATGTCATCTCCTTCCAGGAGGTTGACTACCATGAGCTGCCACCATGTACTGTTTTGTGCTTCTCTTTTGCATTCTTTATAGGACAAAAAGGTCCAGTCCTTAGTATTTTCCATCCAATCTGTTCTTTGTCTTCCTCTTCTTCTTTATTCCTTGTATCATTCCTTCTAGAAGTGTTTTTGTAAAGATTCATGCCTTATTATATGACCAAGGTAGGTGGTTTTCCTTTTCTTAATGGTTTTCAACAGATGCCTATCTCCTCCAATCATCTCTAATATTCCTAAATTAGTGTAAACTGTGTGTGCTATTACTTGCTATTTATAAAGCCTTTTATAGAGCCTGTTTGGTTACTGCACCTTTGAAATACTGTTATTCTAATTAGCAGTGCGCACTTTCTCTCTCTCGTAACCTTTCTTTCTTATACTATTGCATACTATGTTTATCAACCTTTCGCACTATGAGTTTTATGCCAATGGATACTAGAAGATTTATTTTATTGAGACTGCACCACTAATATCTTTTAATTGGCATAAAACTCAGTAATATGGCATTCTAGTTTTTGACATTCTAGAAATTGATTTCTCTCTCTCTTTCTCTAACACAAATTCCTCCAGTAAAACTTTACAAAACGGTTATATTCTATTTGCACTTAACTATACATTTCGGCTATCTCACTTGGTTTCCCGCTCACAAGTCCGATGATTTTTTTTAGGAACAGTGCATTATAAAATAAACAATCAGGCAGCACAAAAAGAATGTACATTAAGGTTGGAATACGCTTACGGAGGTATCCTCTTTGTCACGACACCTTCCGAAGGTCCTGCATCAAAGTCTCTATGGTTCTTCTTTCTCCTCAGGCCTTGCTTCAGGGGGCATTTCATCTGAGTATCAGCGGTTCTTGGACTGCAATTTTCCCGGTACTCAAAAGACTGCCTCTGGCTCTCTTCAGTAACAGTACTTCACCTCTTCTTCTGTCTACAACTGGACCTCGTCTCCTCTGGATTGCCTCTTGTTCTCTGCCGAAAACTGCCCCCTTGATGTTCGGCTCAGTCCTCTTTTATTTTCGCCTTCTCGGGACCTTGCATCAATGGTTGTAAGCCTCGGAAAAATCGGCAGTTCTCCTTGATCCTTTTGGCCGGCCCATTCTTTCTTCTCCTCCATGCACTCTTTTTTCCTTGTCTTGTCGGGCAGCGGAAACTTCTCCGAAACTAGCAGACCTCTTTGATACTAGCTTTGAAGGAGTTCATGTGCAGAGCTTACAAACAACTTTCTCACACACTCAATCGTAAACAACTTTCTTGTGCTCTTATATATAGCTTATTATACAAAGTTCCGATGGCAAAGCATTGTCTTTGTTTTTGACATTCCTCTTTTATTTTCGCCTTCTCGGGACCTTGCATCAATGGTTGTAAGCCTCGGAAAAATCGGCAGTTCTCCTTGATCCTTTTGGCCGGCCCATTCTTTCTTCTCCTCCATGCACTCTTTTTTCCTTGTCTTGTCGGGCAGCGGAAACTTCTCCGAAACTAGCAGACCTCTTTGATACTAGCTTTGAAGGAGTTCATGTGCAGAGCTTACAAACAACTTTCTCACACACTCAATCGTAAACAACTTTCTTGTGCTCTTATACATAGCTTATTATACAAAGTTCCGATGGCAAAGCATTGTCTTTGTTTTTGACATTCTAGAAACTTTAGTTAGAACAGTAAATACAATCAATTCCCATAGGGTTATTTACATTAATATTTAACATCAAAGACATAGAGACAAACAAGGTTATTTTTGTAACAGTTCTCATGAGACTTGACCTGTGTAAAAATCGATGTAAAGCGTTTTGGTATTTTTAAGCTACATCGAGTTTTACATTTGTTGTTTTGGAAGTCTATGGGACTCTAAGAATTCTTCTGAGTATCCATATCTCAAAGGCTTTTAGTTTTTTTTCACAACAGAGACATATAGACACTGACAAAAATTATAATTTGGACTCAAAATCTCATCATAATCACTCTCTGCATATACCAACCAAGTTTAACCAAACCAAAAATTACAATTATAAGCCGACCTACACATATGCAAATGAAAGAGAAGGGTACGCATGCAATCTAATCACATGCAGATAACACTTCATAATCCTGAATATTGAATATACATTTCACATAGCTTTAAAAATAACTTACCATATTTACTCGAATATAACTTGACCTCGCGTATAATTCTCACCCCTGATTTTACTTTACGGAAAAAGAAATGGAAAAGTTTCACGCATACGTAGCGCAATTGGAAGAACAACGGTACATTGCACCCTTCGATTGGAATAGGCCTAAGTCCGATTCTCGTCGCAATGGGAGGAATCTTTATCTGGATGATTTCAATCGAAGATGAGTTAGCCGATCTCATACGGAGGTAGCAGGGTTTTTTCTCCTGGAAACTCAGGTTTTTCATCCCGCATACAGACAAATCGGCCCTTCAGAACACACGCAATTTACAGACAAAAAATACTAGTTGTGGTGGTGGTGGTGGTGGTGGAGGTGGGCGGTAGATGGCGTTGATGGAGATGATTTGTAGTAGCAGTTCAGTGTAGTGGTTGTGACAGTTGTAGGTGTCCTCCCGCGATGTGTCTTTGGACTCCTTGGAGGTGTCAGGAATAATAATAATAATAATAATGATAATACCTCTCACAGGGAAAAAAAAAAGTTTAAACATGTTGTAGGACGATAGTAACTCTTCCCGTGGTAAACCAAACATCCTCCCCAGTAGCCTGTAGTGACTGCAGACAGAAATAAAAACAGGTCGTTTTATTGTATCATTGAATAAGGTACAGAGATATTTGCAGTCTGTGTAATATATTTCTAAACAAATAGTGCAATTAGAGACAACTGGGATAAAAATGGCACTAACTAATGAAAATCATATATTTCCTTCCCACAGAAACTATGCTTCTTTAGACTCAAGCAAAACCATATGTTGCACCGGCAAACACGGTATCTCACAAAAACTAGATGTGCAGGAGTCTGTCCTCCCAACTCAAATGCAAGGCAGCAATAAAAATAAATGGAAAGTGTTAAAATTCGTAAATGTGTTAAAACTAAGAAATATATAGTGAATATTTTTATGGCCGTTTCAGATATTGAATTTGGTTGAAGGGAATTAGCATTTCAATTCAAAAATTGTCGTCTTGCTTTTATGTTTGACTTGTGCGATCTTTTGTTAATACCGCACCAATCATACGCACATCTTCATAGCTGCTCTATATTTACTGGCCTAGTACCACAGCTGTCTGTTCATTAGTCATTCGTGAAGGATTGTTCATTAAGTATCTCAAGTCTTGTAAATTACTGGTAATTTTTGCTTGAAATAATGGGAAAGAAGATAGTGCTATTTGAGTAGGATGCACACAAGGAAACTGCTCTCTAGGCAGGAAATAGCAATAGCAATCGTGGTACGAGGGATGTTATGAAAAAAATGAAAACTTCAGTTTCCGAAAATCCCCACATATATCTCGCACCACGATTTTTAGCTTTAATTTTGGGGAAAAAAAGTGTGAGTTATATTCAGTAAATACAGTATGTTTATGGCAATGTAAAGGAAATTTGCTTTTATATCTAATGAGTTAAACATATTAATTGACAATAAATACATCCAAACCATATTTTAATGACTTACGATTAAATAAAATCCAAATCTACATATATACACACTTTAGAAAATGGATACATTCTTTACGAAACACGAAAAGATATATCAAATGATGGTAAAGGAGTCACCCATGTCTGGCTGCCTGACGAATGATGCAACATCTGAACTGGATGAAATTTGTACATCAGTATATCATGGAGATAGATGGAATGTAAATAGGATCTTTGTTTCTTATTGTTTTATTATGTTAGGGTTTGCTTCTTTAGTGCATTTTTATTTGGTATCACTCTACTTAATCAAATTCTATTATATTAAGTTAAAATATACAAGTCAGCGAAGATGTTTGAAATGTATGTATTTATTTAATTATTTTTTAATGTGAGCACTGGGTTGCATGCCTGAAAAAAGTCTTTGGCATGCCACATTTGGCACTCATGCCAAGGGTTGCCCACCCATGCTCTAGAATAACCATAGATAAAGAATTCAATAAATATGTTTAAACAGCTTCAATAACGACCCAAATGATATAAATGTGTAATAGATTAAAAAAAACTAATGATGAATCAGGCATTGTAGCATTTTTTAGGGTAAAAACAGAATGATGCTTGTTAATTTTTATAAATATATCAAAAGGGTTAAACAAAAACTGTAAGTATTATTATTATTATTCAATTATTATTCAAAAAAGGTAATAGAGATGACCCTAAAAACTGTAGAGGTATCAGTGTACTAAATTCCTGTTACAAAATATATAGCAGAATCTTAAATAGCAAACTAATGAAATATTCCGAAAACTTTATTTTAGAAGTACAGAATGGATTTAGAAAAGGACGATCATGTATAGACCCGGTCTTTTGCCAAAAATTAATAATAGAGAAAAGAAGAGAATACAATTTAGAAACACGATGGTGAGTTAGCCGATCTCATACGGAGGTAGCAGGGTTTTTTCTCCCGGAAACTCGGGTTTTTCATCCCGCATACATACAAATCGGCCCTTCAGAACACACGCAATTTACAGACAAAAATTACTAGTTGTGGTGGTGTTGGAGGTGGGCGGTAGATGGCGTTGATTCGTAGTAGAGGTAAGGTGTAGAGATAGTTGAAGATGTCCTCCCGCGATGAGTCTTCGGACTCCTTGGAGGTATCAGGAATAATAATAAAAAAAAAACACACATTACATTTATTAACTTCGAAAAAGCATTTGACAAAGTTAAAAGAAACATATTATTTAACATATTAAAAGAAAGACAGATACTAAATAATATCCTAAAAGCTATCACAAGTATATATGAAAATAATCAAATACAAATAAGATTAAATCACGAGCTATCATATACGAGAGAGAGATAAACCAAGGGGTCCGGCAGGGATGTCCCCTCTCAGCAACATTTTTTAATATCTACTTAAATGAAATAATAATAATATGGAATAAAAATTTACATCAAGGAATTAAACTTTTCTCCTACAGTAAACTTAAACACTCTCCTCTTTGCCGACGACCAAATAATAATTACAAATTATTATTATTATTATTATTATTATTATTATTATTCAGGCCTCCAAGGAGTCAAAAGACTCATCGAGGGAGGTCCTTCCTAAGACAAAGTCTGTCAAGACTCACTGAGGGGAGGTCCCCCCTGAGAAACACAAAGTCTATCATACCACTCTTTAAACTCACTGACCCGTTCTCGCTCCCACCACTCCATCAGGCAATGCATTCCACGGCTCAACCACCCTCCACACAAAGAAACCACTCCTTACCCTTGTGCTCACAGTTTCCTTTCGTAACTTCCAGGGATGGCCTCTTGTCATCACTCCTTCCCGCTGATCAACCAAGTGAAAGAACTCCGCAGTGTCAACCCTGTAACCACCTCTCAACAGTTTAAAAGTTTCAATCATATCACCTCTCCTTCTTCTATCCACCAAACTCTGCAGTCCACATTCTCTCAGCCGATCCTCATAACTATCCTTGTAGAGTCCTGAAACCATCTTTGTCACCCGTCTTTGTATCCTTTCCACAGTTAATTTATCCCCTTCAAATCCTGGGGACCAAATCTGAGAACAACAGTCCAAGTGTGGTCTGATCAGAGACTTATACAACGGAATGATAACCCTCTTATCTCTGCAGGTCAGTGTCCTTCTCATAATAGCAGCAATCCTCTGTGTTACCTTCACCACCTTTGCAATATGTCCCCTAAACTTCAGGTTTCTATCAATCATCAACCCCAGATCTCTTGTCTCCCCTACTTCCTCCAGTATAACTCCTCCCATAGAGTATGCAGCATCCCATCGATGTTTCCCAAACCTCAAGACCTTACATTTTGCTGCATTAAACTGACACCCCCATTCATTTGCCCATCTATCTAGCTTATTTAAATCCCCTTGCAGGGCTACCACATCTGCACTATTATTAATAATCCTTCCCAGCTTCGCATCATCTGCAAACAACTGAATATCCCCCTGCAATCCACTGGCTATGTCATTGATATAAAGGTTAAACAATATAGGTCCTAGTACTGAGCCCTGTGGGACCCCATGTAACCCTCTGCCTCCTGGAAACTGCTCCACCATACACAACTCTCTGATACCTATCAGACAGCCAATCCTGAATCCAGTTGACCAATCTGACATCCAGACCCATGTGCTGCAACTTAAATATCAGCTTATCATGTGGCACCCTGTCAAATGCCTTTGCCAAGTCTAAGAAAATGGCAGTATATGCCTTTCCCTCATCTAATGTTCTTGTAACTTTATTATAAAAGGCTAGCATATTGCTAACACAAGAGTGTCCTTTCACAAATCCATGTTGATTCTCACAGATAACATTACCCTCATCTGCCCAATGCTGTATACGGTCCCTCACTACTTTCTCCAAGATCTTAACAACTACTGATGACACACAAACTGGCCTATAATTAGACACTTCCAGTCTGTTACCACCCTTATGCAATGGCACTATCTTACCTTCCTTCCATTCCCTGGGCACCTTTGCCAAAGCCAGACTTTCATTGAAAAGCCACGTTAAAGGTACTGTCAATTCCCTAGCACATTCTCTCAAAACTCGTGGCGAAATACCATCCAGTCCCAAAGCTTTACTGACATCCAGAGTACTCAGTATCTGAAACACACTCTCCTCCTGTACCTCCAGACCTCGTACCAGTCCCTCTAGCATTAAAACTGACTCCTCTAGGATGAAATTCTCCAATAAAGTGTTCATTGAACAATTCCACTATGTCCTCTGCATCAGTCACTCTATTCCCATTTTTATCCCACAATACCATTCTTCCACAGTCATTTCTCCTCCTACTGGCCACATAGCTAAAAAATTCCCTAGGATTTTCTTTGGATCTTAGGGCCAATCTCCTCTCATATTCCAGTTTCGCTTTCCTTACCACACTAGTCACTCTTCTGGCCTGTGTCTTATATTCCTCATGCATCTCTTCACCTATCTCCTTATATCTCTTCCATAGCCTCTTTTTTGCATGCAATTCCTGTTTAATATTGTTTGTCATCCACTTTACTCCAAATTGCGTCCTCTTCTTCACTCGTGGTATACAACTTACCATTGCTGATAACAAATATTCTTTCACAATTTCCCACGCACTGGTGATATCCCGGCCTTCCAATTCCTCACTCCATGAAACTTCCCGAAGTTGACGTCTAAGACTATTATAATCACCTGCCTTATAATTCCACATAAGTTCCCGTCTCTTTGATACTCCTACATGTCTATTCATTTTCCAAGTCAACACCATATGGTCACTCTCTCCAACTGGTAGGAGAGACGTCAACTCAGTTATTATCAACTCTTCTGATGCTATAACCAAATCCAAAATTTTTGAACCTCTTGTTCCCTCTGTTACATGTTGCCTAAGACATTTGTCCCTCAAGAATTCTAGAAATTCCATTCCCCTATTGCTACATGCATCTTCCTCTCTCCAATTTATACTACTGAAGTTAAAATCTCCCATAACAATCATTCTTCTTGCACTTGCCAAACTTAGCTGTCTAAACATCTCCTGGTCCCCATCCTCTGTGCTCCTGGGTCTGTAGCAACACCCCACTAAATATCCTGTCTTGCCTACCTCTAGCTCACACCATACGCTCTCAAAATCATTTGTCTCACTTCCTTCCAAATTCTCCACTCTTAGAGGACATAGGTCATCACTTATCATAAGCAGCACCCCACCACCACGCTTTCCCCTCCTATCCTGACGAAAAATGCTATACCCAGCGACTTCTATTCCTGTTTTTATATCCTCTTCTGTCAACCACGTCTCAGTGATCGCAATAATTTTTGGCCAGGCTGATGCTATCTGCGCCACCAATTCCTCTCCCTTATTCCGGATACTCCTGGCATTAGTATACAGCATATAAATGCCATTGTTTCTATACCCAGCCTTATCCCTTCTAGACTCCACTGGGCTCAGTGTTACCTGACATTGTCTCCCTTCTCCCAAGTATCCATTCCCACAAGAGGCCACCCCTGCTATCATCCTCCCTGGGACACACTGACTCGTTCAGAACAGCAATCTCTCCAGATGCCTACGCCCTTCCTCATTCAAATGTAAACGGTCTCTCGCATACAACTCCTCTCTTTCCTCAAACGCACTCCAAGCATCCACATATACCAGTCCTCTCTTGTCACACATTCTCGCTATTATGCCATTCAATATCACCGCTCTTCTGCTCAGCTCATCATTATCATACCTAGGCAACACGCACACTATTTTTCCCCTCTCTGTCTTCTTCCATACAGTCTCAAGCAAAAATCTCATATCTCTCGCTGCCCGACTTACATTACCACTCAAGTCAGTCGTTCCTACCATCACAATCATCTCATCCACCCTTTCACCTCTCTTAATTGCCATAGCCACCCTTTCTGTTGTTCCTCCTGGCAAACACTCCTCACGCATCCTATCTTGAACACCACGGATCATTGAGTCGCCATACATTATACCTCTTACCATTCCCTCACTCCTATTGTTTCCATTCTCTCCTCTTCTTTCATTCCCATACCTCTCTCTTCTACTGTTTCCATTCTCTCCTCTTCTAGCACTACAATACATCTCTCTCATTCCCTCTCTCCTACTGTTTCCATTTTCTCCACTTCTAGCACTTCCATATCCCTCTCTCATTCTGTCTCTCCTACTACTGTTTCCATCCGCTCATCTTCTAGCATTCCCATACCTCTCTCTCATTCCATCTCTCCTACCGTTTCCATTCTCTCGTCTGCTAGCATTCCCATACCTCTCTCTCATTCCCTCTCTTCTACTGTTTCCATTCTCTCCTCTTCTAGCACCCCGATATCTCTCACTCATACTCCCTAAATTCTCTCTCTCTCCTACTCTGATTCGCCTTGCATTTATCTCTTCGATTCTCCTAATCTTATCTTTCATACTTCTGCTCTCATTCACAAGACATTCCACTTCCTCTTTCAACTCCTCTATCTCCCTCTGCTGGTCAGTCACTCTTAATCTAAATTCACTCTCCCAAACAAAACCATCTCCTAAACTTCCACAGTCACTCACACCTTCCACACTATCAACTATTATTTTCTCATTCTCTGCTATCATACTACTTGTCTTCCTACATTCATTCCCCGTTCCTGGAGCAACAAAGTCGGATATCGATATATCTAATGTACTTATTTCCTCCAACTGCCTGCATTTTGCAATACATACATTATACCTCTTACTGAATTCTGAAGATAAACTACAGAAAGCTATTTTAGATCTAAATGAGATATCCAAAGATTATGGTATGATAATATCAACAGAAAAATCAAAAACTATGGCCTTTAAAGGACAAGATCCAGCAAGAACTAAAATAGTAATAGATAACAAGATCTTAGAACAGGTGAATTCATTTAACTACCTAGGATGTACGATCACATATGAAAATGAAAAAGATATAAACCAAAAAATTGCAAAATATTTAAAAATAACAGGTGTAATTAACTCTATATTTAAACCAAACCTAGTTCAAAAGCAAACCAGACTAAAAGTATACAATACATTAGCCTTACCAGTCTTAATGTATGGAAGCGAAATCTGGACAATAAAACAAAAAGACAAACAAAGATTAACAACATCAGAAATGAAGTTTATGAGAAAAACTGCCAAGTATACCCTATTTGATCACAAAAGAAATGAAGAAATTATGAAAGAATTAAACCAAGAACCAGTAAAAATAAAAATTAAAAAATATAAATATAAATGGATGGAACACGTTCAAAGAATGAAAACAGAAAGATTACCAAAACAAGCCTTAAAATACAAGCCATTAGGAAAAAGAAAACCAGGACGTCCTCTTAACGATTCAACGATGACTTCTAAGGCCGGAACAGGCCATGCTAGGCCTAAATCCTTGATATGCATGATTATTATTATTATTATTATTATTATTCAGGCCTCCAAGGAGTCAAAAGACTCATCGAGGGAGGTCCTTTCTAAGACATAAAGTCTGTCAAGACTCATCGAGGGGTAGTCCCCCCCTGAGAAACACAAAGTTTATCATACCACTCCTTAAACCCACTGACCGTTCTCGCTCCCACCACTCCATCAGGCAATGCATTCCACGGCTCAACCACCCTCCACACAAAGAAACCACTCCTTACCCTCTTGCTCACAGTTTCCTTTCGTAACTTCCAGGGATGGCCTCTTGTCATCACTCCTTCCCACTGATCAACCAAGCGAAAGAACTCCCCAGTGTCAACCCTGTAACCACCTCTCAACAGTTTAAAAGTTTCAATCATATCACCTCTCCTTCTTCTATCCACCAAACTCTGCAGTCCACATTCTCTCAGCCGATCCTCATAACTATCCTTGTACAGTCCTGAAACCATCTTTGTCATCCGTCTTTGTATCCTTTCCACAGTTAATTTATCCCCTTCAAATCCTGGGGACCAAATCTGAGAACAATAGTCCAAGTGTGGTCTGATCAGAGACTTATACAACGGAATGATAACCCTCTTATCTCTGCAGGTCAGTGTCCTTCTCATAATAGCAGCAATCCTCTGTGTTACCTTCACCACCTTTGCAATATGTCCCCTAAACTTCAGGTTTCTATCAATCATCAACCCCAGATGTCTTGTCTCCCCTACTTCCTCCAGTATAACTCCTCCCATAGAGTATGCAGCATCCCATCGATGTTTCCCAAACTTCAAGACCTTACATTTTGCTGCATTAAACTGACACCCCCATTCATTTGCCCATCTATCTAGCTTATTTAAATCCTCTTGCAGGGCTACCACATCTGCACTATTACTAATAATCCTTCCAAGCTTCGCATCATCCGCAAACAACTGAATATCCCCCTGCAATCCACTGCCTATGTCATTGCTATAAAGGTTAAACAATATAGGTCCTAGTACTGAGCCCTGTGGGACCCCACTTGTAACCCTCTGCCTCCTGGAAACTGCTCCACCATACACAACTCTCTGATACCTATCAGACAGCCAATCCTGAATCCAGTTGACCAATCTGACATCCAGACCCATGTGCTGCAACTTAAATATCAGCTTATCATGTGGCACCCTGTCAAATGCCTTCGCCAAGTCTAAGAAAATCGCAGTATATGCCTTTCCCTCATCTAATGCTCTTGTAACTTTATTATAAAAGGCTAGCATATTGCTAAAACAAGAGCGTCCTTTCACAAATCCATGTTGATTCTCACAGATAACATTACCCTCATCTGCCCAATGCTGTACACGGTCCCTCACTACTTTCTCCAAGATCTTAACAACTACTGATGACACACAGACTGGCCTATAATTAGACACTTCCAGTCTGTTACCACCCTTATGCAATGGCACTATCTTACCTTCCTTCCATTCCCTGGGCACCTTTGCCAAAGCCAGACTTTCATTGAAAAGCCACGTTAAAGGTATTGTCAATTCCCTAGCACATTCTCTCAAAACTCGTGGCGAAATACCATCCAGTCCAACAGCTTTACTGACATCCAGAGTACTCAGTATCTGAAACACACTCTCTTCCTGTACCTCCAGACCTCGTACCAGTCCTATCCCTCTAGCATTAAAACTGACTCCTCTAGGATGAAATACTCCAATAAAGTGTTCATTGAACAATTCCACTATGTCCTCTGCATCAGTCACTCTATTCCCATTTTTATCCCACAATATCATTCTTCCACAGTCATTTCTCCTCCTACTGGCCACATAGCTAAAAAATTCCCTAGGATTTTCTTTGGATCTTAGGGCCAATCTCCTCTCATATTCCAGTTTCGCTTTCCTTACCACACGAGTCACTCTTCTGGCCTGTGTCTTATATTCCTCATGCATCTCTTCACCTGTCTCCTTATATCTTTTCCATAGCCTCTTTTTCGCATGCATTTCCTGTTTAATGTTGTTTGTCATCCACTTTACTCCAAATTGCGCCCTCTTCTTCACTCGTGGTATACAACTTACCATTGCTGATAACAAATATTCTTTCACAATTTCCCACGCACTGGTGATATCCCGGCCGTCCAATTCCTCCCTCCATGAAACTTCCCGAAGTTGACGTCTAAGACTATTATAATCACCTGCCTTATAATTCCACATAAGTTCCCGTCTCTTTGATACTCCTGCATGTCTATTCATTTTCCATGTCAACACCATATGGTCACTCTCTCCAACTGGTGGGAGAGACGTCAACTCAGTTATTATCAACTCTTCTGATGCTATAACCAAATCCAAAATTTTTGAACCTCTTGTTCCCTCTGTTACATGTTGCCTAAGACATTTGTCCCTCAAGAATTCTAGAAATTCCATTCCCCTATTGTTACATGCATGTTCCTCTCTCCAATTTATACTACTGAAGTTAAAATCTCCCATAACAATCATTCTTCTTGCACTTGCCAAACTTAGCTGTCTAAACATCTCCTGGTCCCCATCCTCTGTGCTCCTGGGTCTGTAGCAACACCCCACTAAATATCCTATCTTGCCTACCTCTACCTCACACCATACGCTCTCAGAATCATTTGTCTCACTTCCTTCCAAATTCTCCACTCTTAGAGGACATAGGTCATCACTTATCATAAGCAGCACCCCACCACCACGCTTTCCCCTCCTATCCTGACGAAAAATGCTATACCCAGCGACTTCTATTCCTGTTTTTATATCCTCTTCTGTCAACCACGTCTCAGTGATCGCAATAATTTTTGGCCAGGCTGATGCTATCTGCGCCACCAATTCCTCTCCCTTATTCCGGATACTCCTGGCATTAGTATACAGCATATAAATGCCATTGTTTCTATACCCAGCCTTATCCCTTCTAGACTCCACTGGGCTCAGTGTTACCTGACATTGTCTCCCTTCTCCCAAGTATCCATTCCCACAAGAGGCCACCCCTGCTATCATCCTCCCTGGGACACACTGACTCGTTCAGAACAGCAATCTCTCCAGATGCCTACGCCCTTCCTCATTCAAATGTAAACGGTCTCTCGCATACAACTCCTCTCTTTCCTCAAACGCACTCCAAGCATCCACATATACCAGTCCTCTCTTGTCACACATTCTCGCTATTATGCCATTCAATATCACCGCTCTTCTGCTCAGCTCATCATTATCATACCTAGGCAACACGCACACTATTTTTCCTCTCTCTGTCTTCTTCCGTACAGTCTCAAGCAAAAATCTCATATCTCTCGCTGCCCGACTTACATTACCACTCAAGTCATTCGTTCCTACCATCACAATCATCTCATCCACCCTTTCACCTCTCTTAATTGCCATAGCCTTATGAATGTGCTAATTTTTTCTTTTGTTTTCATTTGATTTGGTGTCAAAATTCCTTCATTTTTGACTCTTGCTGCCAATTTAAAATTAATTAAAACTCTTCTGATAGAAGACATCAATCTGTAAGACCAAATGTGGGCTTTATGGTGATCATTTCCTTATATATATATGCTTTGATTTATGCCAGAATTCCATCTTTTATTTTTCATTTATTGAACAAAAGCTAACCAAATTCTTTTTGTGAAATTATTATCTTTCATCAAAGATAATAATTTCACAAAATTGAGAATGGAATAACCAATCTTGATAGAAGAGATAAGAGATAGATTATTATTATTATTATTTGACACCTCCAGGGAGTCCAAAGACTCATCGAGGGAGGGCACCTGCTCAACTCTGTCTCAGTCCACCAACTGACCACAACTACACCAACACCATCTACTGCCAAAGGAGAAATTTTGATAGAAATCACATTTTGGTTTCTCCAGTTATCTTTGAAGTAGAAGCTGCTACTGCTAGATATTTAAATTGAATTGCTGAGCATCATTATGCATTGTCATTATGTAAAATACATGGTGTACCAATAATAAAAAAAATATACTAGAAATAGAAATATAATAGAGATTATATTAAAAAAATTAAAAAAAAATAGACTAGAAATAGAAATATAATAAATAGAGATGATATAAGCAATTTCTTCTGTGTATGCTATCTACAGATATCTAAACAATAAAAATTTTGTCAAGTAATATGCATAAATCATGATGAACATATTCGATTAAGGTATGGATAAGTCACATCTAAGAAGTGGTATCAGTAAAACTTATTATACATCCAGGAATGAGCTATTATGTTTGTATACAAATGCTAGAAGTGTAAGAAACAAGGCAAATGAAATGGTTGCATTGATCAAGTCTGTTCACCCAAAAATTGTTGAAATAAGTGAGACATGGTTGGATGAGGATGACATCCTGACAGGAATAGAGATGGAAGGGTATAATGTTTTTTGAGAAGATAGAAAGTATAAAAAGGGAGGTGAAGCCTATTTATGAGAGAAAAAGTGTTATGTCCATACACAGTAGAGATGCAAGGGTGGCAGTGGTTTTGAGGCAGTATGGTATGAGATAGAGGTCAATAGAACAAAATACATAGTCGGATATTGACCTGATAATGTGGAGGGTAGTGACCATGAAATTTATAAGCAAAATCAAGCAAATAGGAAAAGTGATCATTTTGGATGATTTTAATTATGGCAATATAAGTTGGGATGATGAGATAGCAACCAAAAGTAAAGAAAATAAATTTCTTGAGTTTTTGAGGGATAGCTACCTTGCACAGTATATAACAGAGAGAACTTGAGGATTTAAAATCATGGATTTGATCATCCCATCAAAGGAGGTCATTATTAATGAGGTGTCAAATATTCCTCCAGTTCATGAGAATGGCCATGAAGTGATTATCTGGGTGGTTGCCAGCCATGAGAGCCTTGACTTCTTTGAGGAAAAGGTATATGTAGAATTACAAGGTTGGTGATTATGAGAAGCTCAGGAGACAGCTTGTAGGTGTAGCAGGGAATGAGGAGTTGGGTGGAAAGGAAATCAGTGCTGATTGTGAGATATTCAAGAACTATCTAGTAGAAGCAATCTCTAAATGTATTCTAAGGGTCAGAAGGTAAAATAAGGTATTTGTGAAATGGATGGATGAAGAGATTAAGAATGTGATACAGAGGAAAAAGGCATTCTGGAGGCAACATAAGAGGAGTGGTAATAATCAGTTCATTGAGGATTACAAAGAACAGGCAAGGGAAGGTCACGTGGTTGGTAAGAGCACCAAAAGTGAAGTGTGATCTGCAGTTAGCTAATGAAGCCAAAAAGAATCCTAGGGAGTTCTTTTGATAAGTAGCTAGCAAAAAAAAATAATGATTATGGAAGGATGAATTGATTGGAGAAAATGGTAGAAGGTGCATTCCTTCAACACCTGAAAGAGACTTCTAGCCTTCAACTGCACTGTAAGAAGGCTTAAAGGTGTTTGCTTCTGTATCTGATCTTCCATCCAAAGAAACAACAATTTTTCCATTTCATGGATGGGCCCTGTATGTTGTTTCATTATCACTGTTGCTCACATGGGTGCCGAACCTTTAACAACTTCATGAATCCTTTCTTTGTCTTTCAAAATCGTCGACACTGTAGAATGAGATAACTTAAAATCACGTGCGATCGCATTCACCTTCTTTCCTTTTTCATGCTGCTTGATCACTTTCAATTTTGTGTCTAAATCAATGGCCTTTCTTGCTTTCTTGACAGGTCTAGGAGTAGACAAAGGCACTTTCCTCTTGGTTGACATGTTTAGGGGTTTTAAAAAAATGCTAATTGTAACACAAATTATAACTGAACCAAATATAGTGAACATAATATGTATGCAAACAGAGATCGGGACATATGAATTGCGCCAAACACATGTTACTAGGCTGACGCTACGCGCATAACCGTTCCCATTAGGCTTCGGGGCTATGGGGACCACAGAAATAGGGCATGTGAGTGTAGTAGAAAAATCTGTTACAGTAGTTCAAAGGGGTGCGAGATACAGTAGCAGTCATAAGTCATTCAGTCGTAAAGCGCATAGGTCGTAAGTCGACGACTACCTGTACTTAGATTTTGCAAAAGCATTTGATAGATTACCACATGATAAGTTGATAGTTAAAATATATACGAGAAGGTGGAGTTTGATATTAGACTAGTGCAGTGCATTGCATTGGAGTTTGGCTATCTGATAGGTATCAGCAAGTTGTGCATGGGGGAGCAATATCCCAGAACAGGAAAGTCACTCTTGGTGTACCTCAGGGATCTGTTTTAGGGCTATTGCTGTTTAACTTGTATGTTAATGATATCAGGTTAGATTTGAATGGGGATATTCAGTTGTTTGCAGTGTTAAATTGGAAAAAACTAAGAGGACTAGACAAATGTTATGGTCTTACGAGAAAACTTGATCAGACTGAGTGAATGAGCGCACAGAATATTTAGAATGCCAGCTCAATGTTGCAAAGTGTAAAGTTCTAAAATTTGGAAAATGGTGGGAATATATCGTTAGAGGTGGAGGAAATAAGAAATCATGGGTGATGGTACATGAAGATCTAAAATTTAGTGGATGCACTGACAAAATTGCGAGGACAGCACAATGAATTCTGACATTGATGCATAGGACACTGACTTATAGAAGTCAGTGTCTTATATATGAGATTTTGGTTCCATTGTATAAGGCCTTGATTAGGCCACATATGGAATATTTGCACATGTTTGTTATCTGTTTTCAAAAAGATGAAAAGATATTGGAAAGATCCAGAGGCAATTGACTAAGATAATTTCTGGTCTCCAAAATGTTGAGTATTAACAAAGGTTGAGAAGATGCAATTTGTAGAGTCTAGTGGGTAGGATGAAGAGAAGTGATATGATAGAGATGTTTAAGTTGGTAATGGTTTGTTATAGGAGTAACATTGAAGAGGTTTTTCATAAAATGGTGGGAAACTAGGGAAGAACAAGAGGTCATCCCTGAAAGCTATATAAGGAGGGTGTGAGCAAGGGAATGAGAAGTAGGTTTTTTTTTGCATGGAGAGTTGTGAATAATTGGAATGATTGCCTGAGAGTGTGGTGTCTATAGAGAATTTGAATGCATTTTATTCATAGTTTGTTATTTGTGTTTATTACAGTTTGCATGAACTAGGTTAAGCTTAGAATGATTTTTAAAATGATCTTTAAAACAAAACTGCTTTTATATTGCTAACTTCATTCATCGATAACAAGAAAATACAACAAAATGACTATTGTTACATTAGCATATTTCCTTTGAATTTGAAGTGCTTCAAATGAATTCCAAGTGAATTCCAAGAATTTGAATGCATTTTATTCACAGTTTGTTATTTGTGTTTATTACAGTTTGCATGAACTAGGTTAAGCTTAGAATGATTTTTAAAATGATCTTTAAAACAAAACTGCTTTTATATTGCAAACTTCATTCATCGATAACAAGAAAATACAACAAAATGACTATTGTTACATTAGCATATTTCCTTTATGTTTATTTCCAAAATCTGTCATAAGCTGAATATGAGCTTCTTCAGTGTGTAATTCTTTTTCAGTGACATTAAATATCTCATCAATAGGCATATCATTAAGAGAGAGAACTCCAGGGAATCAGGGACTCATCGAGGGGGTCACATTCAGTCTTGGAAGTAAATTTTCCAATAGCTATCAGTTTCAGTTATATCAAGCCTTTTTACCATTCAGTATTGTAAATTTTCACTCATCTTCTTCAATCATTATTATTATTATTATTGCTTAACACCTCCAGGGAGTTCAAACACTCATCGAGGGAGGGCACTTATTCTACAACTCTCAGTCTCCACCACTCAATCCACCAACTGCAACTTCCTTCAATCACATACACCAACGGCATCTACCGCTGACCACCACCACCACTAGTATTATTATTACTTAACACCTCCAGGGAGTCCAAACACTCATTGAGGAGGGCACTTATTCTACAACTCTCGGTCTCCACCACTCAATCCACCAACTGCAACTACCTTCAATCACGTACACCAACGGCATCCACTGCTGACCACCACAGACAGAGTATTTTCACAGACACTCACAAACATCCATGCCCACAGCGGGATTCAAACCCGCAGCCTTTTGGCTGGAGAGCAGATACGCTAACCACTTAGCCAACTGGGCCAGCAACATTTCTTCTGAAATCTCACAGACCATGATTATCATCTATTTTTCCAGTTATGATTATACATGAAAACACAAAAAATTATCAAATTGTATGAGCACAAATACATAGAACATCCATGTTCAGTCGTAAATAAAGCAAGACTGAAGTAGACACATGTCTGCATTATAGAAGACCTTTATTAGGTGGCATGCAAATAACATAAGTACTTTGCATATTTTTTTTTTTTTGTTGTTGTTGTTGTTGTTGTTGAGTTTTAATTTTTTTTTAAACTTTTAAGAATTTTCTATAATCTTTTCAGGATAATTTGCATAAGTCAAATTTATGTAGTTTGAGATCTGCCTGTATTTCCAAGCCTGCACTGAGTTGTGAAACTCTTCAAGGGATGCAAAACTAATATCATTTAGTGAAAGAGTTATGAAATATTTCTGTTTAAAGCTCCATTTATACTGATAGTTTGTTCAGAAACTGTACTCACTAATTCTAACTGGTAATTAGGAATGCATTGCACTGCAAGAACTTGTTTTAAGAGAGAAAAGTGAAGTAATAATGACCTTTTAATAACACAGTTATGGTAAAAACTAGGTTTGGGGGGGGGATTCAATCAATATAGGGTCTGCAAATATTAATTCTAGTTTTTACTCAGCCTCAGCTTATTACAGAGTAATTTCTAGTTTTTACCAGTAAGCTAGTATGTGCAGATTTTGAGTTTTTACTGTAACATATACTTTAAATAGAGATAAAATAAGTATCTTAAATAATGTTCAGTGTTTAAGGAGCATTAAATTTCTAATCCTCCCTTTTTTTTCTGCATTCCTTTGAAAATTAAAATTATATGCTTTATATTCATTTATATCTTGAATTTCTTTATAATAGGAATGAGAAACTTCTTGATAATGGCTAAAAGAACAGATATTCGAAAAATATCTTTGGATGTTCCTTATTTAGCTGATGTTGTCTTGCCTATTAAAAATTTGCAGAATGCAATAGCACTTGATGTTGACAGTAAAAAAGGTAAGGGATATAATTTATTAAAACTTTAAATTGGAAAGAAAAAAATACAAAGATCCTTTGGCTTAATGTGATAAAAGCATTTCTGAAATGTCATTCAGAAACACAAGTCCTGAAAAAGTACTGAGGAAAAATAATGAGAAAATGTAAATTATTTTCTCATAATACTGTTTCTAACTAACTGACTCTATGTCAACCATTAACATGATTTACACAAACATTAAATATGATATGGATTTTTGTTTCTTTCTGCACCACTATACAGTGCTCAACTTTAAAATGCATGTTATCATATTATTTTATTATTATTATTATTATTATTACGTGACACCTCCAAGGAGTCCAAAGACTCATCGGAGGACAACTACTCTACAACTCTATCCATCGCCACCACTCAATCCAAACTACAGCGAACCACATCATCTACACTAATGCCATCTATTGCCCACCACTGCCACTAGTATTTTCACAGACAATTACAAACATCCATGCCCTTGGCGGAATTCGAACCCACAGCCTTTTGGCTGGAGAGTGGACGTGCTAACAACTCGGCCAACATTGTTGATTGTTAACTATTTAGTATTGCAGTCTATCATACTTCTCGTTAAACTCCAGCAATCAAGTACTCATCTATGGCAACCCATTCTAGTCATTAAGCACTCCTCAAGCAAAAATCTAGTCTCTCACCCTTGTTACCACACTTAATACATCTTTCAGTGTTGATCCCTCGTTCTCTTTCTATCCCATGCCGTCATGTATTGAAACATTTCTTTTACATCTACTATTAGTAATTATGTAGTAACTTATGTTTCTCATAGGGAGTATTCTACAACTCCTATCACCATTGTGATCACTGGTCTCTAGATATTCATCAGGACTTCTTCATCCCCCTAAGAAACTCAGGTTACCATATCTGTGTAGTGTGATCCAGATGTCATATCAAAGCCTTATAAAGAGGGATAATAAATTTTATCCATAATTTTCTTATAATCCAGGTCATCCTATGAGCTGCTTTGCCAACTTTTTTGAATATGTCCTCTGAACATCACCTCTTTTTCAGCTACCACATATGCATCTCTTGCCTCATCAATTTCATGCATCGGTTTCATCTATATATTATACAGCTTCTAGTTTTTTCATTTCCAAAGTTCAATGTGTAGCATTGAACTGGGAACCATTATCCTTTGCCTCAACTTCCAGTCTACTTAAATCATCCTGCAAGATTTCCTTCGTAGTATTAACTTTAGCTCTCATCAGTTTAATATTATCAGCGCAAGACTGTTCTCCCTCCCACCCACCAAATCAAAATAATTCCCTTGGGAATTATTTTGATGTTCATTAATATACAAATTGAACAGCAGTTGCCTAAGAACAGATCTCTTTAGCACACATCACTTTCCAACTTGATTCAACTCCACATGTACCAACTCTCTAGTATCTGCCCATTAGCTGCCCTCTTATCTGTGATACTAGTTTTTATTGATCCCCATTTCTTTTGAATTACGTAATAGGATTCCATATATATATATATATATATATATATATATATATATATATATATGTCCAATGCTCACAATCAAGGATGATCTGGCAATTTGGGACTTCTTCTTCATGTATCCTCATCCTCAATGCAAGGGTTCAGCACCATGTCCTTCCAGTCTTCTCTGTTGACAGCTCTTCTTTTTGTTTCAGCTTAGTCAGATGATCCTGTCCATGATCTTATATCATCAAACCATGTCCTTCTTTTTTTACTTCCTGATCCTCTTCCCATAATCTTTCCTTCTAAAGCTGTTGGTGTCCTGCTGATCCTCTCAATAAATGTCCTGCCAGTCTCATCTTCATTTCCTGCAATAAAGATGTCTGTGTTTTCATTCTCTGTAGTACCTCTGCATTTGTCACATGCTCTGTCCATGAGATTTTCAGTGCTCTTCTGTTCTTCTGTAGCACCACATTTCAAAGGCCACCATCTGTTGTCTTTCTCTCTTCTTGAATACCCAGGTCTCACTTCCATATGTGAAAACTTGCCAAACTAACGTTCTTATCATTCTCTTCTTTGTCTCTATACCCATAGAACTTCTGAGCAGATCTTTATTTTTCCAAAAGGCATCTTTAGCTATGCCAGTTCTTAATTTTATTTCTTTATCTTGTTTTCCATCTGCAGTAAGGTAGGTACCTAAATGATCAGTATGTTATTTTCAACCACAAAATTAAATAAATAAGATAACTGAAATTGGATTTATCGGTCAGAATTTGATACAACTAGTAACCGACTAGTTTTGCCATGTTAACTAGTGGCTTCTTCTGGGTTTGATGAACATACAAATATAAACTTAAAACAACAAGCTTTGATTATGAATCAATACATAACTGAAAAAATTATACCAAATGCATAGGAAACACAATATAAATACGTGGAGTGTGAATGCTAGCATATGGTGAGTCATTGTTCAGTAATTTCACCCTATAGTTAGCCACGAAATTGAACTCTGATGTGTGGAGGTATCTTAAAAGTGATTTCCAAATGTCACATAGGATCATCCCTTGGTTTCTGTTCAGGGTGCCTTGTGAGCGGATTACCACAGTAGCTTCTTTTATGTTGCAGGAGCTATAGTCGTCTTCTATGTATGACATAGAGCTTCTGTCCCATTCATTGATGTGATGAGTGTTGGAAAAATGGAATGCCAATCCTGAACTGCCCTCTCTGTTGTTGTTGATGTCTCCAATGTGCTCCTTTTGTCTTATTTCTAGACTTCTTGAAGTTTGTCCAATGTAATTATGGCCACAAGAACACGGGATATTGTAAACTCCAGGTTTCTTGCTACTTAGGTAAGTTCTATTGTATATATTGTCTAGATGGGACCATAGGTAAGCATCTATGCTGATAGATAGTGATGTAGTATAAATCAAGACATAATGAATCAACCTGGCGAAACTTTAGAGCAAACCTTATGTATGGTATTCTTTCGCATAACATCGCTAATGACGTTTTCCAATAGATCTGTTTGGCTCATCTGGAATGGAAACATTCTTTGAAAATTAAAAACTTCAGAATTATATTGGTGTTCCTACATTTTTTCAGAAACATGAGTTGGTTCAGAAGTTTAGCTTTTTTGCATTTAAGCTGTTCTAGTTTACATACCTTTCGTTTGACTTTCCCATCAAGTCTATTCATGATTGGTTCTACTGTTATCTTAATGAGAGATTATGTGTCAAAAATCTCAGTTTTACTTTCTGACACATCTACTTACTCTCAATTAAATTCTGATCCCACTTGGACGAACCATGTAGAAACCAACAACCGTCTACCTAACATGACTACATGGCCCATGGATCTTAGGAAATAACTAAAATCCATGCATCCATTAGCTCACATTTATATGGATCTCCAAAATACACAAGACCGATATTCCTCTTCAACCAATTGTAGATGGGATCAACTCTCCAACTTATTTGATGTCTAAACATCTAGCACATCTACTAAAAGTGCACATTAGACACACAGATGCATATATCAAAATTATGCAACACTTTAGAGAAAAGCTAAGAGAAATTTCCACGTCAAGAACAGACATGACATTCTAGCTTATTTAGATGTCGTGTCTTTATTTACAAATGTCCCAGTCAATGAAATTATGGCTCTTATAGATAGTCTCTTTCCTCAAGATATCTCCTAACTATATAAACATTGTCTCAACTCAAATTTTTTCTGATGTAATGGAAAAATCTACAAACAACTTTCGGGCCTTATGATGGAAAGCCCTCTACTCCTCCCTGTGTGGACTAATTCATGGAAAAGTTCGAAAACGACATCTTATTATGTACCAATCCTAAACTATCAATTTGATGGAGATATGTTGATGACATTTTCATTATATGGAAACAGAGTGTAGCAGAGTTATGATTTTCTAGCATTCATAAACTAATTTCACCATAAAATCAAGTTCACCTTGAGAATGAAGGAAAATTGCCTTTTCTGAACATTTTAATTACCAAACAAGCAGACAAAAGCATTTCTCTCAATGTGTAATAAGAGATGAAAGAATATTAACAGAAGAATCAGATTTAATTCTCCAAATATTAACCAGCAATGGATATCCTAAAAAAATAACAAAAAGAATACTATTTTCCAATCCCTCTCCACAGCAAATCCAGGGCATTCATTACAGGATTTCCATTCCTTTTGTTGGTGTTTTTTAGGATATTTAGGATTTTAGGATATCCTAAAATCCTAAATATTTTTTTTAGGATTTTTTAGGATTTTTTTAGGATATCCTAAAAAAATAACAAAAAGAATACTATTTTCCAATCCCTCTCCACAGCAAATCCAGGGCATTCATTACAGGATTTCCATTCCTTTTGTTGGTGTTCTTTCACAAAAAATTGCCAACTTCCTAAGGTCTTACGACATTAGAGTAGCCTTCAAACTGATTAGGACAGTGCAGAATATGTTATGCTCACCTAAAGACCACAACGCTTTCAATAAACACACTGGAGTTTATAATACTCTATGTTCTTGTGGCCTTAATTACATCGGAAAAACTTCAAGAAGTCTAGAAATAAGGCAAAAGGAGCACACTGGAGACATTCAAATCCAGAAGAAGCCGCTAGTTAACATGACAAAACTAGTCAGTTACTAGTTGTATCAAATTCCAACCAATAAACCCAATTTCAGTTATCTTATTTAGGTACCTAAATATTTGTATTCTGTTATATGCTCAATTTTTATATTGTTTATGAATATTTCTGGCTTAGATCTATTTTCTTTTGAGATTCTCATAAATTTGGTCTTTTTTGTATTTAAATGTAGGCCAAAATCTTTACCTTCTTCAATTAGGAGGTGCAGTAATTTTATTAATTTGTTTCTGTTTTCTGCAGTTACAATAGGTATCAGCATATCTGAGATTGTTGTATTTTATACCATTGACACTGATTCCTATATTTTGTTTTTCAATCTTTTTCATCACTGTCTCACTGTTAATATTAACCAGATTTGGTGATGGGATGCTGCTCTGTTCTAACTCCTCTTTTTATTTTCACTTCAGAAGTCTCAGAGTTAAACAGCTGCATTTTCTGCTTGGAGTAAATCATTTTTATAAGTTTATGTACATGATCTTCTAAGTCAAATTTTTCTAGACTATTAAACAGTATAATCTGCTTTACTTGATCGAAGGCTTTCTGAAAGTCTGTGAAGCATATGTATATGTTCCTGTTCCTTTCAAGTAATCTTTCCAGTAATATATTTAGTTCCAGGATAGCATTAATGGTTCCCATTCCTCTTCTGAAGCCTTTCTGTTGTTCACTTAGTTCACCGGTTATGGCTCTTTCAATTTTTTTTATTAACAGTGGTTAAAATGATTTTAGTTGCATGAGAGATTAGGCTCACAGTTCTATAATCCTCACAATTTTGGGCATTATGTTTCTTTGGAATTGGTATTCAGAGCAATATTAACATTAACGTTTGACCTCCATGGAGTCACTCTCATTGTGGCAGGTCACACTATTGCACACAATGCTCATCCAATTGTGCCTTAAACTGATTCAATGTGTCTGCACCCACAACTTACTCAGGTAATGCATTCCACTCATCAAACACTCTCCATGCAAAGAACCTACTCCTCACTCCTCTGTTTACACCCTCCTTATACAGTTTCCAGTGATGGCCCCTTGTTCTACTCCCCTCTCCCATTCTATGAAATATTTCTTCCATGTCGACCTGATAACAACCCCTGACTAGCTTATATGTCTCAATCATACCCCCCCCCTCTTCCTCCTATTCACGAGGCTCTGCAACTTACATTCTCTCAATCTATCCTCCTCCTCCTCATTCTCCACATTCCAAAGACCACTGATTACCTTTGTGAATCTTCTCTGGACCCTTTCCAGCATTTCCTTATCACCATGAAAATCCGGTGACCAAATCTGAGCACAATAATCCATATGAGGCCTTATACAATGGAATCATAACCTCTCTATTTCTGCATGTCAGGGTCCTCTGCATCATTGCCATTATCCAATATGATGTCTTCACAACTTGTGCAATGTGGCTTCTGAATTTCAGGTCCTTGTCCACCATCACTCCTAGATCTCTCATCTCCTCTATTTTCGTTCAAGTTTCCCCACCAAGTGTACATGGGGGGGTCTGAAAAGTTCTTGGCCTAACAATGAAAAAAACGAATTTATAAATTCAGAATTATTTTTATTTTTCAACATAATCAACCTTAAGACATTTATTCCAGCGATGCTCCAGCACCATTATCCCATCCCTGTAGTGGTTCTCAGTAAGATCAGCAAAATACCCCTCTACAGCTCTCTTGATTTGCATGCATCCCTTGATACACAGCTCATTGTATAGCACATTTTCAATGGTGTTGCATCCATAAATATTGGACAAGACACCAATGGGCTACTGTATCTCCAGCATCAAATACACTGGAATTTAACAACCAACATTCACAGATGTTATGATGAACTAGAGAGACAAATTTTGGAATCAAAAGAAATAGTTCTTGATGCCTCCCACATGAATAGTAACCTAAGTTACAGTTTACTAGACTCTCTTAGTTCTGCCATTCAGTATTGGCACATACGCAATTTCATTCGTACGCATGTGCTTGACGCTTCAACTAGAATTTCTAGTTCATTACACTCAGTCTCCCATTTAAACTTTAATTATTAGAAATGCAATGCTTTTGTGGTCTTTCTGTTTTATATATTTTTATTAATTACTAAATACCTAATAATGGGTATTTATTAGGGTGTATATGGGTATATATACAATGGGTATAATGGGTACCTAATAACTAAATACAATATGGGATGTAATATCCCTTAATTTAAATAATATATTTTTATGCTGTTACACCTGACGAAGTCGTCTTTCCGACGAAACTAGTCGTGTGATCTATTAAAGTTTTGATTTTAAAATTCTCGGCATTCAGTCATTAAATATTTAACAATATATATATATATAAAGGTAATCAAAATTTTTAAAAAAATTCCTCATACCTCCCTGAAGACCCTTCTCTTATCACCATTAGTGTGGACACTCCACACTTTTAGCAAATATATAGGATAGTGTGGAAACACTGTCCTCTATATTAATATAAATTAAACACTAATGGCCTTAGTACAGACCCTTGATGCACTCCACCAGTCGCCTTCATTCTCCTAGAATCCCCCCCCCCTTATACTACCATCTGGTGTCTGTCTTTTTTAGCATCCATGCCACCAGCTCATATCCAGTTTCATTTACTTCAACTTATGTAATAGTTTTAAGTGTGATATTATGTCAAATGCCTTCAAAATCCAGCAGTATCATATTGTAGCCTTGCCTACCTCAGCTGTCACTCTAGCATAAAATGTAAGTAAATTATTAAGGCATGTACTACCTTTCACAAAGCCATGCTGCCCACCTAGAGTATCATAGTGTATCATATTCCTGTTCACCCATGCCTGAATTCTACTTTTAACCAACTTTTCAAATACCTTATCTATCACTCTTGAAATATATATATGAGTTTCTCCATTGAGCAGAAGACTCATTGCAGGAGACACATTATTTACACAATAACTGTTATTCACACATTACCTATTATACACTGGTGTACAATCGAAGGATGAACGCTATTTCTGAAGATTTCAACCACAAATTCAGATGAATCAACTTGTGGCAATTTGTATAACTGATGATTTTTCAAGTAGAAAGTTGGTACACATTCAAATTTTTGATTCAGTCATGTGCAAAGGGATTATGTGGTAGCACTCAACAGGATAAAAGGCAAAAAGACTGCCCTGTGCAAATTGTCCTTGAAGGAAGCTCTTCTGTGGGCAGCATTTCAAACTAATAGAATGTGTTCCAGATGTTTGCTAAGAGATTGCCCTTGTGCTACTACAGAGCATGAAGACGGATATTTGTTATAACAGCAAAACATAACCAACACACCACAGCAAGTCACTTTGCAAGTTGGCGCTATCCACAGCTCATTGTATAGCACATTTTCAATGGTGCTGCATCCATAAATATTGGAC
Organism: Typopeltis vanoorti; assembly: GCF_054136105.1. NCBI lineage: Eukaryota > Metazoa > Arthropoda > Arachnida > Uropygi > Thelyphonidae > Typopeltis > Typopeltis vanoorti. The sequence goes on along the minus strand of NC_143573.1, from coordinate 68,393,081 downwards.
AAGACACCAATGCTCTAATGTACTCTTTTCAGATGAGAGCCGTTTTGTCTTTCCTCTGATTCTAGATGACACATGATCTGGCATGAAAGTGGTACTTCTTACTATTGTAAGAATGTCCTTGAAAGGGATAGATACGGTGGTGCTGAGGTCATGGTGTGGGGAGGGTTGATGCTTAATGGATGTACCGAGTTACAAGTGCTGGAAAAAGGGACTATGGCTAGGGAACGATATTGCACAAAATTCTTCAAAGTCATGTTCAATTGTTCCATGGTTATGTAGGTGAAGAACTCATTTTTATGGATGACAATACCACACCACATCATACATGAGCAGTGGAGATACTTTTGATATTCTAATTTCAATTAATTCCAAGGATATTAATTGAAATGAGTGGCCAGCACCCTCCCCAGATCCAATTCAATTGAACATATTTGGGACTCAATAGGGAGATGCATTGCTCAAAATTACCCTACAGAAATCAAACAAGGCCTTATCCTTGCTCTGAAGGAGGAGGAGGCCAGTTTTCCTTATGAACTTCTAAATCACTTGATACTAAGCATGGTACAACATTGTGAGAGCTGCATTGCAGTTTGAGGTGGACATATTTCATACTGAAATGTCTCTCAGCATAGTTTTATGTAAGCACTGTACATTAATTCCTTAACTACTTTCTTAGGAAATTTGTAACTTTTGCCAAAAATGTATTGCAATTTAAATTGTATGAAATTTATAACACATTTTTTGTTTACTATAATTTATTAGTATGCTGGCTGGCAATAAATTTATGTTCACGTTTGGCATATTTTCTGTAGTCATGAAATGTTTTTCATATACAGATAAAAATGTAGTTCATCCTTAGCTTTTGGACACACCTGTACATATCCTTGAACTCATTCATTAGCAAAAATACCCTCTAACCAAAAGAACTAGTCCTAACACCCTTTCTAAATACAATTTTCACAGGTAATCACTTGTTTTCCCTCTGCTTGCCATGTACTGAAAAATGTTTTAAATGTTGGTACTGTAAAATCTATTTAATTACTTATATGCTTCTATCATGTCCTCTCTTTTAATCTATTAGCTAGTTTTTGAAGCTCATAGATCTATCTGTTCTCATAGGCAGCATTTTATAGACCTGCCACAACTTCATCACTCATCCATAGATCCTCTCTGCCACTTCTTGATCACCATGGAATTCAGGTGACCAGATCTGTGCATAGTAGTGTAGATGTGGTCTTATTTGAAGGCTTATAAGGGATAATAATCACCTCCATATCTCTCCTGGTCATTATGTTTTTCAGCACCCACGTAATCTGATTTGCTGTTTTGGCCACCTTTGCTGTATGTCCTCTAAACTTCAACTCCCTGTCCACTGTCTCTCCCAAATCCCTGGCATCATCAGTTTCTTGCAGTTCATTTCTATCAATATAGTGCACAGCTTGTTATACCTTCTTCCCAAAATACATCACCTTACACTTGGCCATACTGAACTGGCAGCCTCACCATATCTATCCCCATACTTCCACTTTCTTTAAGTCATTCTGTAGGATCTTTATATAATCTTGACTCGCACTCTTCCCAACTTTGCGTCAGTCATCAGTAAACAACTGAATATTTCTCCTCAAATCATTTCCTATATTAGTAATGTACAAATTAAAAGCAGAGGACAATGTACTAAACCATGTAGTATCCCATTACTCCTCAACTCCTTCATAAACTATTCTTTGATATCTAACCAACAGCTATCATCTAATCCAGATCACCAGATACTTACTTGTCTGTAATTTTCTACTTCTGTTTTTCTTCATCTCTTCCATTTTATCCTTTTTCCTCTCCTTTTGAATCTTTCCAAAGCTGAGACTTAAACAACATCATCAGATGCTTAGTATACAAGCAGACATGCCATTTAATCCTACTGCTGTATTCACATTGATATTTTGCAGTATGCTGAGCACATCCAGTTCATCTGTCACATCAGTCTTTGTATCATCATCAAGTTTTCAAAATCTCCACCTGGATGATACACTGTTGCAAAGTGATCACTTAGTAATGCAACTATTTCTACTGCTGCTGCACTTTCCTACTATTAGCATTGATTAAAGTTATCCTCCCATAATCTTGCATCCTCTTACTTGCTACATAGCAAAAAAAACGCCAAGATTTCCTTTGATCTGCTTAGCTGTTTTCTTTCATAATCTGATTTAGACCACCTTATCATACTAGCTGTCGTTCTTGCCTGTGCTTTGTGTTGCTCATGAGTATGTTGATTCCTTTTTTCTTTATATTCCCTACACGATATTCTTTTTTTTTTTTTTTTTTTGCATCTCCTGCTTTATATTGCTACTCATCCATTTAACTCTTACTTGATTTACTGTCCTGACCTTGGGTATGCAGACTGATGCTACTTTCCCCAAACTATCCATGACCGCTTTTCGATCCGCTATTGATATTCTTTCCTTTATAGAATTTAATGCCATAGCATTGCTGAAAGCTGCCTTTGAAGTTTGTCATAATCACCACCTTTGTAGCTCCTTTCTTGACTTAGAATTCATATGTTTAGCAATTGCCCAGAATAAGATGCTGTTACCAGATTTGATGCTATTACCAATCTAGCAGTCTCACATCCCTCCATTTCCATCTTTCCATGCATCCTTTCTTCCCTTCAATGTATGGCACCATAATTCCCCGATATTAATTGCTTGGCCTACGCTTGTGCTGATTTCTAGTGCATGGCATTCCCATCTTTCTGTATGCAACCATCAATATATTTTGCCCTATTGTTCATTATCTCACAAAAGATAACCTGAAATGATCCATCTTCCTCAGACCTATAATCATCCTAAACTTCTATTGTTGTTAGCTGAGGTTACATGTCAGGAATTTAATGATGATGGAGTTGTTCAGATATTCACTAATAACATCCTCCTTTGTCTTACTCCTTCTATCCTCACTGAAAATACAATACTCTCTACATTCTATCCATATATCTATGTCATCTTCTGTCAACCAGGCTTTCACTTATGCCTAGCTGAACTAATCAATACAAAAAAACTCCTCCCCTTTATTTCGTATGCTTCTGCATTTGATCATCCCTTTGGAACAACAATTACCCTTGCATTATATAATTACCAATCCATTAAGATTCAAAGCCTGTGAAACTGCACTTGGCATTGCATGATTATTTCTGTACTCACATTCATTTGTCTGGAAGTATTACCTACACTTGAAGGTAACCCCCTCTAACACTTCTAGTTTTTCTGATTTTGCATTTCCATTCTGTCAGTAAACTACATTTTCTCCAAACATCTAACTCCAAAACCATTCAAAAATTTGAGATTTGAATGCAGACCATCATACACAGAGAAGTCTTTTCATCCATCAAATTCACTGCATATATCTGTAACATAAACACCATTCCTCCTACACAATCTTCTCATTGACTCATTAGCAATCATGTCTCTTCTTAATTCAGTGCTATCATACCATGGTAGCATCCTTACAGTCTTTACTTTCTCACTCTTCTTTTTTTTTCTTCTTCCAGCAACTCTTTTATATCTTCTCTCACTGCATATTTCTCACCTTTCAAATCATTAATTCCTTCCAAAATAATCAACTCTTTCACTTCTCTGCAAATAGCATCATTAGCATCCCTGATCCTCACACCAGGGAAAAATGCTATCATTACATTCTCATTGGGGTGTCGTATGTGACACCCCAAGAATGGGTGTCGTACGTGAAGCGGCCAAAGAATTGTCAGTGCCCTTGACCATTATGTTTAATTTGAGCCTCAGGACTGGGTCAGTCCCAAGGGGGTGGAAAGAGGGGAAAATAGTTCCACTGCACAAAGGTGGTTCCAAGGCTGCTGTTGAAAATTACCGGCCAATCAGCATAACAGGAATCATTATCAAGCTCTTAGAGAAAATAGTCAAGAGGAAAATACAAGATTGGATAGAAGAAAATGGGATACTGTATCGGGGACAGCATGGTTTTGTGAAGGGTAGGTCATGCCTCAGTAACTTGCTCACGTATTATAACACAGTGACGGCTGAACTGGATAAGGGTAATGGGTTTACAGTGATTCTGCTGGACCTTGCTAAGGCCTTTGACAGGATACCACATGGAATTCTAATCAGTAAATTGCAGCATATGGGAATGGACATAGGGTTGGTGAGATGGATAGGAGGGTGGTTGACGGAGAGATATCAGAGAGTGGTTTACTCAGGAGTAGAGTCCACAAGACGGCCTGTGACTAGTGGTGTACCACAAGGATCTGTTCTTGGACCACTGCTGTTTAATTTGTTCATAAATGATATAGGAAAGGATCTGAGAGGAACAGTTCATTTGTTTGCGGATGATGCGAAGTTGGGTAGGGCAATAGTGAATGCAGATGACGTCAAAATTTTGCAGGATGATTTGGATAGATTGGAGGTATGGGCTAGGGAGAATGGATGTCAATTTAATGTGGCAAAATGTAAGGTTATGCATTTTGGGGTGAAAAGATGGGAGGCAGTTTACTGCATTGGTGGAACCGTGCTCCAGGAAATTGATGAGGCACGAGATTTAGGAGTGTTGGTGGATAAGGAATTGAAATTTAGGGGACACATTGCAAAAGTGGCCAAATCAGCTCATCAAATCACTTGGTTGCTGAAGAATACGTTGACAAGCAGAGACAAGCAGGTTATTGTTCCTCTGTATCGAGCCTTGATAAGACCTCATCTCGACTACTGTGCTCAGATTTGGTCACCTAGGTTTCTTCTTGATGGGGAGGAGGTGGAGAGGATCCAGAGGCGAGTGACCAAGATGATAGCAGGTCTGTGGAATGAACCGTATGAGAACAGGTTGAGGATTTGTGAGTTGCAAAAATTGGTTGATAGGCGGAGGAGGGGAGATAGGATTGAGACATTCAAATTACTGAAGGGTTTCTATAAAATTAATTCAGAAGATATTTTTGAGAACAGGGCTGGTTGTGGGAGGACTAGGGGACATCCATGGAAACTGAGCAAAAGTGTGGTTAGTAAAGGTGTTAGAGCTGGGTTCTTTACTTTTAGAGTAGTGAATGAGTGGAATGTGCTCCCTGAGTCTGTGGTGGATGCTGTGACAGTGAATGAGTTTAAGGCGAGGTATGATAGATACTGTATGAATGTCGAATAGTTGTGATGAAAATGATTTGGGGCCTCCCTCGATGAGTCTAATGACTCCCTGGAGTTGCCCGTAATAATAATAATAATAATAATAATATTAAGTGCACCTCTTATCATAGAATCTCCATACAATACTCTCCCACTTACTCCAAGTTTCTTGCACTTTCATACTTTTCCCACTTTTTCTTTCATTCTCTCTCCTGCTGTGCTGCATGTCAAGCATTTCTCAAGTCAACTCTCCACTACCTCCTGAGACTTACTTAAACAGCCTGATTAAGACCATTTCTCTTGTACTGTCTTGTAACACACTGACTGATATCCTATTCAATCTTTGTATAAATGAATGTATTCACACTTTGAGATTTATTAATTCTTAAAAAGTAACACTTCATCTACATTTGTTCTCACATTGGTATGTCACACCATTATCTCCAACTAAGTGATTCCCCCCCCTCATAAGTTACAACTCAGTAATTCAACCATTTCTATGTTCTTATGAGCCTTCTGATAACCTGTGTCCTTACCACATTTTTTTTTTCACATTTTCTTCTTTTTGCTTCTCCTACTTAATTATGCTAGTCAATTTAACTTCTATCTGATTTATCCTCCTGACTATGGATGTAGTCTGATATTGCTTCCCTCTAGATGTACTGCTAACATCTTTCTTTTCTTGCAGTTTTCTCATTTCATCATATTGATCCAAACTGCTTCCCAAGGTTGCCATAATCATAATCTCAGTCTCAACTTTCCCACCCACATCACAATATACAGTACTCCATCTCCATACTGATCATCTTCATACACACATTCACTAATACTTTCAACGTACACTCTCCCTATGCCACGTCCCCCTGCCCCCCCACGTTTTCCTGTTCCTTTTGCATTCCCGTTCTCTCTTCATCTCTCACAGTACTACTGTTTCCACTGCCAGGCACTTCTGTCTCTTCAATACTACTCTCCTGATATTTCACTTCATCTCTTGCTTGATTACACAATTCCAATGAATTGCTCATTTATGAACAATTTTCGAGCTTATTTTTAACAAAAATTATGAGCTACTTTCTTTATGAATTTCTCCTTTAACATCTTTATTATATCCTCCTCAATGGTTGTCATTCTACCATTCTCTCCAACTAGTATCATCCTTCCATAGTCATTCTTCCTTCTGTTGGTCACTTATTGAAAAAAAAAACTCTAGAATTTCTTTTTGACCTCAACTGCTGTTCATATGCTTTTACTACCCTTACCAAACAGCTGACCTCTCTTGCTTGCACTTGTACTCACCTTATGCTGCCTCTGTAATGCCCTCTTCTTCCAAATTGTATGCTTCACCTTTTCATTCATCCATTTCGCACCCACCTTTGACCTCTTGACTTTGGAATTCATTCAGACATTGCAGACCAGACAGTTCCTGAACAGATCCCAAGCAGCATTGATCCCCTTTCCTTTCAGTTCCTCATTCCATGATATAACAGCAAGCCGTCTCCTGAGCTTGTCATAATCATCAGCCTTATAGTAGCATTGCACTATGTACTATTTAAATTGTTTCAACTAATATAGTATACAGACTTATTCTTCTATACTCCAGAGTCCAAAACTTTGTACTTAGCATTAAATATTTCTCTTCACTCTGCCTCACGTATGTACCTTTCTCACAGAAGTCCACATTCCTAATCACTTCATTGTCACATTAACCAATGAAATCTCTCTCTCTTCATTTCTGGAGAGAGAGAGAGAGAGAGATTTAACACCTGATTTGCAAGAATGTTCTCTGATGAGATAATCAAATTCAAGACCCTTGATTCTCATGTACCCTCTGTTGCATACTGCTTAAGGTAGTTGTCCCTCAACAGCTCAAGAAATTCATTCTCTTTGCTCCTGGTTGCTATCTCTTCATTCCTGTCTATATTGCCATAATTAAAATCACCCATAACAATCATCTTTTTCTTATTAGCTAGGCTGATTTTCCTATGTATTTCATTGTCACTGCCCACCATATTACTAGGTCTATAGCAACACCCAACTAGATATTTCATTCTATACACTTTCACCTCATGCCATACTGCTTCAAAATGACTACCACTGTTAACTCCTTTCATCTCCACCTTAGATGGGGAATAACTGCTCTGCCACCATTAATAGTACTAATCCTCCTCCCTTCTGCCCTGCCTATTCTCATGAAAAACATCATATTTGTCCATCTCTGCTCCTGTCAGAATGTCATCCTCGTCTATGCCATGTCTCACTTATTCTAACAATTTTTCAGTGAATATACTCTATTAATGCTATAATTTCATTTCCATTATTTCAGATACTTCTGGCATTTGTAAACATACATACATACTAGTTTATTTCTGGTTCTATAACAAGCCTCACTAACCCCACTCCTTAGATATGACTCCTCCATACTTCCTTGACCACTCTTCTCTGTAACCACTTATCTTATACCTCTCCTCAGACCTGTTTGTTTCTCCCACATCCCTGGTCATCCCAATCCTTTCTTATGCGCATACACATACATCTTTTCCTATATTCATTATCCACTCTTCTCATGCAGAGTCCCCCTGTCTACCCCAATTCACCTGTTTCCCTGTTTGTCATGTGCTCCTTCTCTCTCTAGTCCTCTTCACTCATGTCCCTCACCTCTACATTCACAACCTCTTCTACCATACATTCCTGCTCATCCACGTCACTTCCACCTCTTTGCTTCCTCAAATTTTCCATTCACTTCATTCATTACATTCTCCCTTTCAGCAACAGTTTCTCCACCTGACTCACACCAGATCCATTTAAATGTAGCACACATCTTTTATACAGCACCATTTGTCCCTCGAATTCATCCAACACATTTACAAAACATATTTCTTTCTCTTCACACAACTCCACTAGCATCTCAGTCATAATTCTCACTTGCCATCTCAACTCACCACTATCATACTTGGGCAGCATGCTGACATAGTGTGTTGCCAGGTCACTCACACAGTCATACACAAGGATACTACAAGTAATTTTCTAAAATATCATTAATTATATATTAAAATAATGACATCTTTAAGCTCACATTCATGCTGTCACTCCAGTACACACCTCATGGCATTCAATTGATACTATGTCTAGGCAGGACTTAAAAGTGAAAGTTATAATCTTTGGAGAATATTTCTTGAGGAAGGCTCTTCAGAAATAGATCTAGATGGACTGAAAGAGGAAAGGAAACAGCATGTTTGTTGAGTTAGCAGTTGAACTGTAAAACGATGTTGGGCAGCTGGTATTCATTTTAATGTAGGATAAATGAGCTTTTGCTCATTTTATATTATTACAGCCAGTTTGAGTATGAAAAAGTGAAGATCACTCTGTAGAGTCTACAACAATCCTGTATTTTATTCCTAATCAAACTTGTCAATACGTTACACTTACACTTGTAGATATAAAGAACGGTCTACAGTTGGGCATATCTTTTCATGAATTGTATTGTCTTGCTTTCTTTTCACTCATATAGTACCCACCATATTGCAAAACTTTCACTAAACCAGGTTCAAAGATAGTTATATCAGTCCTGCATACGAGAAGTCCCAAGACTTCTTGGGACTTCCCACTTGCCCATGACATGAGTGCCATGTATGGGCAAGTGGGTAAAGATAAGAAAGGAATTTGTAGATGAGTTTCTTGAAAAGCTGAAGGTTGTAATCATTGGAAAAAGCAGTATGGTGAACACTTCCAATGAACAGAGGTAATATGGAATGAAGGAGGAGGATGAGAAGTTGGTTAAATAAGTTTGGAGCTGAACTGTAACGAGGTTTTGACTAGCAGCTCTCATAGAGAAAAAAGAAGGAATGGTAGAGGCTAAGTGAGTGGAGCAGTGCCCAAATACTTATAGAAAAGATGTTACATATCTTTTAAGCATCTTTAGGAAAGCGACTAGTGGAAGTCAATGCGATGGGGAATCATCTATTAAGTAAATACCATATTTGCTTGGATATAATATAATATAATTGCTGGCTGAAATGTGTGAGGATATGGGAGTACAGTTTGTTCATGTGAGGAATGAGTTTGAGGGACGAAGTGAGCTGTATGGGAGCGATGGACTGCATTTGAGTGGTTATAGTGTGAGTCGCTTGGAGAGACTACTGCTGGAAGGTAGAAGATGTGAATAGAGAGAATGAATCAGATCGAGAGGAGAGTGATGTGGAAGAGCAGGAGAGTAAGACAGGAGAGATTGAAGAAGTGGATATGAATAGGGAAGTGAGTGGTATGAGTATAGAAAATGAGAGAATGGGTGTGCAAGAGGAGCAGGGAAACAGGGAGGCTCAGGGTGTACAGGGATACACAGTGTGAGAAAGGTGGATGCTCCAAGAGGAGGTGAGAGCATGTGTAGGCAGGAAAGGAATGGGATGACCAGGGATCAAGAGGAAACAGTTGGAATTGAAAAGGGTTCTAAAATGAAGAAGCAGAAAGAGAAATGACCCCAGTCTAGCATAGAGAGATCACATCGAGTGAGTGGTATCAGTGGAACTAGCTGTAGATCCAGAAATGAGCTGTTGTGTTTATATACCAATGCTAGAAGTATAAGAAACAAGGCAGATGAAATGGTTGCACTAATTGCGTCTGTTCACATAAAGACTGTCAGAATAAGTGAGAAATGGTTGGAAGAGGATGACATCCTGACAGGAATAGAAGTGGAAGGATATGATGTGTTTTGTGAGGGTAGAAGGGGTAAAAGGGGAGGAGGAGTGCTATTGATGATAGAGAAAGAGTTACGTCCATACAAAGTAGAGATGGAAGATGGAAATAGTGCCAGTGGTTTTGAGACAGTATGGTGTGAGATAGAGGTGAATGGAATAATCAAATACTTGGTGGGATGTTGTTATAGAACAGGTAATGTGGATGGTGGTGATAGTGAAATGTATAGTCAAATTAGCCAAGCAAATAAGAAAAGGGTAGTTTTAATTATGACAATATAGACTGGAATGATGAGATAGCAACTGGAAGTAAAGAAAATGAGTTTCTTGAGTTTTTGAGGGAAAACTACCTCAGACAGTACGTAACAAAGCGAACACAAGGATTAAGGGTCTTGGATTTGGTCATCTCATCAGAGGATGTAATTATAAATGCGGTGTCAAATCATCTACCAATTAGGTGAGAGTGACCATGGGTGGTTGCCTGCAGTGCGAGGACCCCTGTGAGAAAAGGGTATATGTGGAACTACAAGGGGGGTGATTATGAAGAGCTCAGGAGACAGCTTGCGGGTGTAGCATTGAATGAAGAGTTAGCTGGAAAAGAGATCAATGCAGCTTAGGGGATTTTCAAGAACTATCTAGTAGATGCAATGACTAAATGTATTCCAGAGTGAGAAGGTTAAATAAGGTAGGTGTGAGATGGATGAATAAAGAGATTAAGCATGCGATACAGAGAAAAAGGGCATTGTGGAGACAGCATAAGAGAAGTGGAAATAACCAATTTCATGAGGTCTACAAAGACCAGGCAAGGAGGGTGACTTGGTTGGTGAGAGTAGCTAAAGAGAGGTATGAACAGCAGTTAGGTAACGAAGCCAAAAAAATCCTAGGGAGTTCTTTCAATATGTAGCCAGCTAAAAAAAGAATGATTATGGAAGGATGATATTGATTGGAGAAAATGGTATAAAGACAGCTGTTGCAGAATGTGTGGTGGAGATACTTAATGAGCAGTTCATAAAGATCTTTCAATCTTGTGAATGTGACTTCATGGAGAAATTGAGAGCAGTTGATGATGGGGAGGAGAGACTAACTGTAAGTGAGCAAGAGGTGTTTGGGGAGTTGAGTAAACTAGATGTAAAAAAGGCTGTGGGACTTGATAATATATCACCGCGTATTCTGAAGGAATGTGCCAGGGAGTTGACACCTGCCTTGACATTTTTTTTATACGAGTCTTGCACTTGGTCAAGTTCCTAAGAAGTGGAAGGAGGGCAAGATTGTGCCACTTCATAAAGGAGGTGATCGAACTCAAGTATCAAACTATATGCCTATCTGGGTGTCAGGTGTTGTGGTTAAGTTGTTGGAGACGCTTGTGAGAACTAGGATCCAGAGTTGAGTTGACAACAATGGTATTATCTTTGATGGACAGCATGTATTTGCTAAAGGTAGGTCATGTTTTAGTAATCTACTTACTTATTACAATAAAGTGACTGCTTCCTTGGACAGAGGAGAAGGATACACAGTAATATACTTGGATTTTGCAAAGGCTTTTGATAGAGTACCTCATGATAAGTTGACAGTCAAACTAGAGAAGATGGGGTTTGATATTAGATTAGTGCATTGGATTGGAGACTGGCTATCTGATAGGTATTAACAAGTTGTGTATAGGAGTGTGATATCCAGAAAAAGGAAAGTCACTAGTGGAGTGCCTCAGGGGTCTGTTTTAGGGCTATTACTGTTTAACTTCTATACCGCACGGTTAGCCTAGTGGCTTTGCGCTTCACAACCATATGCCTGGGAAAGGAGTGTCCCAGGTTCGATTCCCGTTGTAGACGTGAGAAATTTGAGGATCTTCATAAAGGAGGTGATCGAACTCAAGCATCAAAGTATATGCCTATCTGGGTGTCAGGTGTTGTGGTTAAGTTGTTGGAGACGCTTGTGAGAACTAGGATCCAGAGTTGAGTTGACAACAATGGTATTATCTTTGATGGACAGCATGTATTTGCTGTCCATCAAACCCTACTGACCACGCCCAAGACCGGCTTGGGCGTGGTCAGTAGGGTTTTTTCCGCCAGTTTATCTGGCGTTTTTCATCCCGCAAACCGGCCCCGTGAACATACGCCTCTACAATCAAAAATATATCCCCCCAGCGGCAGACCAGGCGATGGGTCAGTTGGGAGTAGTACTAACAAGAAGTCGCATCTAAAGTAACACGCGGACCCTGCATAGGAAGCGGGAATAACGCGTAGAAGAAGAAGAAGACTGTTTAACTTCTATATTAATGATATTGGCGAAGATTTGGATGGAGATATTCAGTTGTTTGCAGATCATGCAAAGTTGGGACGAACCATAAAGAGTAGTGAAGATGTTGTGGCCTTGCAAGAAGACTTGAATAAATTGAGTGATTGGGCATGGAAATGGGGATGTGAGTTCAATGTTGCAAAATGTAAGGTTTTAAAATATGGAAAACAAAGATGGGATGCAGAATTTATGCTTGGTGAGAATATATTGTTGGAGGTAGAGGAAATAAGAGATCTGGGGTTTATAGTGGATAAGGATCTAAAATTTAGGGGACACATCGCCAAAATTGTGAAGACAACAGAAAGGCTTCTGGGAATGATGCGGAGGACACTGACATGTAGAAGTAGGGAGATTCTTGTTCCATTGTATAAGGCTTTGATTAGGCCACACATGGACTATTGTGCCCAGATTTGGTCACCGGGTTTTCAGAAGGATAAAGAGATGTTGGAAAGGGTCCAAAAAATCAACTGACTAAGGTAGCTTTTGACCTCTGGAATGTTGAATATGAGGAAAGATTGAGAAGATGTAGTTTGCAGTGTCTGGTGGAGAGGAGGAAGAGTGGAGATATGATAGAGACCTACAAGTTGGTAAGGGGTTGTTATAAGATCAATGGTGGAGAAGTTCTACAGAGAATAGTGGGAGATCAGGGGAGAACCAGAGGTCATCCCTGGAAACTGTATAAAGAGGGTGTGAGTAGGGGAGTGAGAGTCAGATTTTTTTTGTGCAGAGTTGTGAATGATTGGAATGCCTTACCTGAGAGTGTGGTGTCTGCAAGGAGTTTGAGTGTGTTTAAGACACGGTATGATGAGATGTGTGTGTGATAAAAGGACCTCCCAGATTAGTCTTTGATGCCATGAGGTCTTGGGGTAATAATAATAATAATAATAACCCTCACATATAACTTCACCCCTGATTTTACTTTATGAAAAAAGAAATTAAAAAGTTTTGAATATACCTCGCACAGGAAAAAAGTTTAAACACATTCACGTCGCGGGCAATAGTTACTCACTCTCTGTGGTAAACAACATTATTATTATTATTATTATATATTATTATTATTATCAAACAAAAAATTAATAGCAAATGAAACGGCCAATCAGCTTGAGCATGCTGAAACCCTTTGCCTCGAAATCACTAATACCACTAATACACAGCATCCCATAATACTAAATGCTATTTACAGGCCACCAAACCAAAACATGATAAAATTCTTGAACGAACTCAGTTGCTGGCTTTCAATCCAAGAAATATGCTGAACCGAACACCTAATGATAATTGGCGACATAAACATAAATATTGTAAACGAAAACCAGAACAACACTGTACAATACCTAGACACACTATCAATGTATAATCTAATACCAACAATAACATCATGTACTAGAGAAGAAATATTCGGAAATACTATCACTGCCTCCTGTCTAGATCATATAAACGTCTGAGCACCACCAAATAGTTACACTGCATCAGTCATAAAGTGCAAAGTAGCAGACCATTATTTCACCGCTCTAAACTTGCACACCAAGACAATACCCATGCAATGTCCCACAGAAGAAAAGCGACAGAAAACAATAATAGACGAAGAAATAGTCAACCACAAAATAAGAAAAACAAACTGGGAACACCTGACATCAGATTCAGCAGATATCTTATACAACAACATTAAACGCACACTGGAGGAAATATATTAGAAAGCTACAAAGAAAATCCAAATTCGTTCAAAAACAACACAAAATCCTTGGATAACACAAAACTTAATCCTAGAAATACACAGAAAGGACGCTTTATGGAAAGAATTAAAGCGATATCCAAATAACACAGCTTTAAAAACTGAATATAAGATAACAAGGAATCGCCTTACAACACAAATCAGAAATGCAAAAAAAAGCTACTACAGAGACAAACTAACCTCTGCACAAAACAATATGAAACAAACCTGGCATCTGATCAATGAGATGCTAGATTTTGTTCCCAACACCACCACCGCCTCCGAAACCATAAAACACAGCTTCATGAAAGATGCAAAACCTATCCAACAACTAGCAAATGACTTTAACCAATCACAAAATGAGACCCTCCACTTGGACCACAATCAAAACAGGCATTATGGTTCCCAACCATAAAAGAAGCAGAACTTCTCTCTGCAATAAATCAAATCAAACCAAACAAAGGCCCAGGAATAGATGGTATCAGACCTAAAGATATAAAGCAACATGCAACTAGTTTAAGTCCTATCCTACTAAAACTAATAAATAAAATATTTAAAACAGGACAGGTACCAAGTATGCTAAAGACAGCCATAATCACACCCATATACAAACATGGAAAAAGAAATTTAATCAGCAATTACAGACCCATAGCAACATTACCAATTATCAATCAAATTATGGAGCGGATCATACTGAAGAAACTCACAGCATACACTGAGATCTTTCATATTATCCCCAAAACACAATATGGTTTTCAGAAAAATAAGGGAACAACATCTCTCTTGGAAGACTTTACAGACGTAATTAATACCGCCTTAGATAAAAACAAAATTGCCCATGGTAGTCTTTATTGATCTAACTAAAGCATTCGATACACTTACACATCAAACCTTGTTAGAAAAGCTGAGGCATGTTGGAATAGACGGGCCTCTTCACAGATGGTTTACAAACTACCTTCAAAATAGAAAGCATATCACACATATCGGGTCAAACCGAAGCAGAGAGCTACCAGTAACCTGTGGAGTACCACAGGGAGCTGTACTCTCCCCAACTCTATTCAACATTTACACGCACGATATTAATCAGCTACCACCCAAAGGTAAGATATTCCAATACGCAGACGATACAGCAATAATATCCATCCATAATAATGCAAGCATAGCCCAAACAAATATGCAACATGACATAAATCTGATCATAGACTGGCTCACGATAAACTCCATACACCTAAACTCAGAAAAGACAAAATTAATGATATTCAGAAATCCACTGACTCGACCAGTTGATAACAAATATATAACCATCCAACATCCACTTTCCAACATACAAAACACTCAGAACAACAAAACCACTACAATCACTCAGGTTGAAACAATACGATACCTTGGAGTTTACTTCGATGTAGATATGAACTGGAATAGCCACATAAACCATCTACACAACAAACTCCGAACAATAAGTGGCAAACTCTACAGGTTAAAAGACATAGTTCCCATACGCCTAAACACACTAATATACAAAGCACTATGCCAAAATATACTAAGATACGCTATAACAACGTATGCTTTCTGCCCACCCTACAAATTAAATAGATTAATGTCACTACAATACAAAATGACAAGACTGATCTTTTGGGAACAAAGAGAAAATCACGACCTTATAAACATTGCAATGTCAGAACACAAAATACTGACAGCAAAACATTTATGTCACTATGCAGCTTTGCTAAAACATTATTTCGATGCCAACTACAGGACAGTCAGAAATACTTTCCGAATAACAAGACCTCAGACTATTAATTATATCACATATAAATACAATAATCACTATGGAAAGGCCATGCGAAACTTCTACATTCCAGACATGATAAACAAATTACCTTTTGAATACAGAAACCTTACAAATTACAATAGCCTGAAAAGAGCTCTAAGGACATACTATGAACGAGAAACACGCACCCAAAATACCATACAAATTTAATGAAACACAATATATTCGTTCAGGCTTCCAGTTCAGTGATGCAACAATGCATTCCAAGTTATTGTGCATGTGTGTATGTGTGAGTGCATGCGCGCGAATTTCTCAATCACAGATTTCGCAGCTTCCCAACACAGCAAAAAAAAAAAAAAAACAATTCATAATAACCAACTGGTGTCATCCTCAGATAAGCTTACATATAAGCTTCAAGGATGAAAGCAAAGAAATTAGTTCTCATCCGAGATGTATCGTATGTAACCAAATGCATGTAATGTAGGTATCACATGAAAACCAACGTATGTAATGTATGTATTATATGTAAACCAATGTACATAATGTAAGTAACACATGTAAACAAATGTAAGTAATGTATCATATGTAATCAAATGTAAGTAATGTATCATATGTAATCAAAAGTATGTAATGCATATAATAACTGTAACAAATGTATGCAATGTAATAAAAAAAAAAATTCTTTTAAATGTAAATCATGAGTTTACACTGTATGTTTGTGAGAATTAGGAAATATAATATTTAGATTGCATATGTGTAAATACTGTTGTATAATCACACCTTTTCAAACTTGAAAAAAAAAAAAAATAGTAAACTACAACATCTAATATAATACTACTTATGTAACTCTGAATAATATAATTGTAAATTATTATTATGATTGTTATTTAAAAAAAAAAAAAAAAAACTGTTATCAGCATTACTATTTAAAGCTCATTATATGTAGCACAAAGTGCTGAACCTTGTAAAATAATATACTGAATAGATGATCATTGTACATATGTAAATATTTGAAAGAACAATAAAAATAAAAAAATTATTCAAAGAAAGCACTCTTCACCTTCTTGCAAATTGTTTCCTTTCATAACTTCTAGGGATGGCCTCTTGTCATCACTCCTTTCTGCTGTTTAACCAAGCAAAAGAACTACCCAGCGTCAACCCTCTAACCACCTCTCAACAGATTAAAAGTCTGAGTCATATCACCTCTTCTTCTATCCACCAATCTCTGCAGTCCACATTCCCTCAGCTGATCCTCATATAACTAACATGGTACAGTCCTGAAACCATCTTTGTTATCTGCCTTTGTACTCTTTCCACAGTTAATTTATCCCCTTCAAATCCTGGTGACCAAATCTGAGAACAATAGTCTAAGTGTGGTCTGATCAGAGACTTATACAACGGAATGATAACTGTTTTATCTCTGCAGGTCAGTGTCCTTCTCATTATTGCAGTAATCCTCTGTATTACCTTCGCTACCTTTGCAATATGTCCCCCTAAATTTAAGGTTTCTATCAATCATCAACCCCAGATCTCTTGTCTCCCCTACTTCCTCCAGTATAACTCCTCCCATAGAGTATGCAGCATCTCATTGATATTTCCCAAACCTCAAGATACATTTTGCTGCATTAAACCGATACCTCCATTCATTTGCCCATCTATCTAGCTTATTCAAATCCTCTTGCAGGGCTGCCACATCTGTACAATTCCAGAGTTTTATTGAGATCTTGTCAGTGGGAGCCAGACACAGAAGTGATACCAAGGTTAAAGTGATTTAGAAGTCATATTTTCATATATGAATTGCCACCACATGCCCTCCCCGATAGCCACTATACTGCAGATGCAAAAAAAACAAATAGTTTTATTATCATACTGAATAAGGTACAGAGACATTTTCAGCTGTGTAATATATTTCTCAAGAAATAGTGCAATTAGAGACAACTGGGATAAAAATGGCACTAACTAATGAATCACATCTCTCCTCCCATAGAAACTATGCTGTATAGACTCAAGCAAAACCACATGTTGCAGTGGCAAAAACAGTATCTGACTAAAAACTATTGTTTTTAGTTAGATGTGTGTGAGCCCATGCCAGCTCAAATGTAAATATTTAACGGTGCACCTGAACTATTTTCAGGAGTTCAGGTGCAAACATGTTTGCTTACACTCAAATAAAGGATTAAACTAAATATATAATCTCTTCGTATTTTTAATTTATAGTATAACCAAGTGGAAAAACTTCCAAGAGCTATCTCTAATCCAGAGTATTCTAATAATAAGCTGTCACCTTTTGGCAATTCATATATGAAAATATGACTTCTAAATCACTTTATCCTTGGTATCACCTCTGTGTCTGGCTCCCACTGACAAGATCTTAATTAAACTCTGGAATTGACATTTCTTCCATTAAAAAAGTAAAATTTGGTATAAAGAAATCTTTAAATTCTTTTGCTTTAGTTTCAATTGGTCTTTTGGTTGTTTATCTATATGAGATTGGTGAAAAAGGAAAACTGATATAAAAGAGCTGAGGCCTTTTCTCTCTCTCTCTCACACATGCTATCTATCTGTCTTTCTTTCTCCTGATACTATCAGGCTCTCTTGCACCTCTATACTAACTATACTAACTACTCAGCTCTTTTATGAGCAACCCTTTACTTTTTCACTTCAATAGAGGTCGAAACCGGTCTATGTAGTGATCCATCCCATAATGCATAGCATTATACACACCCATAAGGATATATTTTTATATTATGGGATACTAAGGCAAGTGATGTGAAGTCATAAGCTTCTATATACGAGTTGTCCCAGTCCGGAAAATAGTTCAGGCGCAAAGTTGTTTGCTTACACTGGGATAAAAAATTAAACCAAGTATATAATTTCTTTATATACTTTAATTTATAGTATAACCAAGTGGAAAAACTTCCAACAACACTTTAGTTTCCCCCATCCATTTCCTGATCTTTACTTACTTTCTCTAAATCTCAATCTACCACTTTCTCTAATCCCTGGTTCACATCAGGAGAACAATATACCATATTCGGAAGTTGTATACACCGTGAACAAGTTTGCAAAGAGCAAGTTTTTTGCATGGAGAATGGTTTTTCCTTTCCTCCTTTAGCCTCAGTTTATGACATGTTCTCTGAAATAGCTCACTGTGTATGTATCTCAAGCCGAAGAGCACTATATAATAGGTACTCTGCAGTTTTAACCATTTCTTCTTCTTCTTATTATTATTATTATTATTAAACAAGACCTCATGGAGTCAAAGACTCATCTAGGAGGTCCTTTTATCTCACACACATCTCATCATACCAGGTCTTAAACACATTCAAACTCCCTGCAGACACCACATGCTCAGGCAAGGCATTACAATCATTCACAACTCTGCACGAAAAAAAAACCTGCCTCTCACTCCCCTACTCACACCCTCTTTATACAGTTTCCAGGGATGACCTCTGGTTCTCCCTTGATCTCCCACTATTCTCTGTAGAACTTCTCCACCATTGATCCTATAACAACCCCTTACCAACTTGTAGGTCTCTATCATATCTCCCCTCTTCCTTCTCTCCACTAGACTCTGCAAATTACATCTTTTCAATCTTTCCTTACTCGACATTCCAGAGGTCAGAAACTACCTTAGTCAGTCGCCTTTGGACCCTTTCCAACATCTCTTCATCCTTCTGAAAACCAGGTGACCAAATCTGGGCACAATAGTCCATGTGTGGCCTAATCAAAGCCTTATACAATGGAACAAGAATCTCCCTACTTCTACACGTCAGTGTCCTCCTCATCATTCCCAGAAGTCTTTGTGTTGTCTTCGCAATTTTGGCGATGTGTCCCCTAAATTTTAGATCCTTATCCACTATCACTCCCAGATCTCTTATTTCCTCTACTTCCAACAATATATTCTCACCAAGCATAAATTCTGCATCCCATCTTTGTTTTCCAAATTTTAAAACCTTACATTTTGCAACATTGAACTCACATCCCCATTTGCTTGCCAATCACTCAATTTATTCAAGTCTTCTTGCAAGGCCACAACATCTTCACTACTCTTTATGGTTCGTCCCAACTTTGCATCATCTGCAAACAACTGAATATCTCCATCCAAATCTTCGCCAATATCATTAATATACAAGTTAAATAGTAATGGCCCTAAAACAGATCCCTGAGGCACTCCACTAGTGACTTTCCTTTTCCTGGATATTGCACCCCCATACACAACTTGTTGATACCTATCAGATAGCCAGTCTCCAATCCAATGCACTAATCTAATATCCAACCCCATCTGCTCTAGTTTGACTGTCAACTTATCATGAGGTACTCTATCAAAAGCTTTTGTGAAATCCAAGTATATTACTGTGTATCCTTCTCCTCTGTCCAAGGAAGCAGTCACTTTATTGTAATAAGTAAGTAGATTACTAAAACACGATCTCCCTTTAGCAAATCCATGCTGTCCATCAAAGATTATACCATTGTTGTCAACCCAACTCTGGATCCTAGTTCTCACAAGCTTCTCCAACAACTTAACCACAACACCTGAGACACAGATAGGCCTATAGTTTGATGCTTGAGTTCAATCACCTCCTTTATGAAGTGGCACAATCTTGCCCTCCTTCCACTCTTTAGGGACTTGTCCAAGTGCAAGACTCGTATTAAAAAAATATGTCAAGGCAGGTGTCAACTCTCTGGCACATTCCTTCAGAATACGCGGTGATATATTATCAAGTCCCACAGCCTTATTTACATCTAGTTTACTCAACTCCCAAACACCTCTTGCTCACTTACAGTCAGTCTCTCCTCCCCATCATCAACTGCTCTCAATTTCTCCATGAAGTCACAATCACAAGATTGAAAGATCTTTATGAACTGCTCATTAAGTTTCTCCACCACACATTCTGCAACAGCTGTCTTTATACCATTTCCTCCAATCAATGTCATCCTTCCGTAATCATTCTTTCTTTTGCTGGCTACATACCGAAAGAACTCCCTAGGATTCTTTTTAGCTTCATTAGCTAACTGCTGTTCATACCTCTCTTTAGCTACTCTCACCAACCAAGTCACCCTCCTTGCCTGGTCTTTGTAGACCTCATGAAATTGGTTACTTCCACTTCTCTTATGCTGCCTCCACAATGCCTATGCATATGCTTATATGCTTATTTTTTATAATCATAATTTTCGTGGTCGGATCACATTACTAAATAATTCTCCAAAAACTTAATATTTACACGTTGAAGATATATATTGCAAATAAGTTTCTCTTGATAGGAAAAATTAATTATATTGCCATCATATAAAATTGCTTTAATTTCATTCTTATTTTAGAGGTGATCTACTGGTCTGACAGCACACTTGATAAAATTCAGAGATCAGATCTAGAGGGTATCTATGTAGAAAATATCATTACTGCTGGTCTAGATTCTGTTGATGGCCTTGCTGTTGATTCAACAGGTAGAAAGCTATATTGGACAGACAATGGTCGGAATGGTATTGAAGTTGCAGAATTGGATGGACGCTATCGTAAAATACTCATTTGGGACAATCTGGACAGTCCTCGAGCAATTGCTTTGCATTATGATACTGGGTAAGAAGTTAAACTCCTTATAATTATTTAGTTTAATTACTTAGACAAATTTAAGTTTGCTTATACAAGTAATTTGTTTGTAATGATCATTTCTTTGACTAAAATTAACACACGTGAACCACAGTCGTAGGTTTTTTTATTACGTAAATATTTCGTCCTAGTTATCTTAGGACATCATCAGTACAGTAGAACAATACTAGGAATGACACAAAGGATAGGGTGCATACATACAATGGAATCCAAATTGCATGCAGTGGCGCGTTGCGGCCTGAACTTAAATTGAATTAAATTAATTAAATTAAATTACAGTTAAGTTAATTTTACACAATTTTGTATGACAATTCCCCATACTTTAAGGATGGCAAGAACATCATTGTGGGTTAGATTTGGTCTGTGAAGTAGGGCTTCAGCACTTTCTTTATATAAGTAAGCGTTCATATTTATATGAACATCTGTGTAGGAGTTTTGTCTTTTCCCAGTGGATCTTGTGGTTTGGGTTTTCAACTCCGTGTTGAGCAAGGCCTGATTTTTGCAGTTTGATGTTCCAAAATGTGTTTAAAAACTGATCTGCCTGCCTGTCCATAATAAGAAAGTTTACAGGAGCATGGAACCTCATATACATCAGGTTGTAGCATAGGCAAAAGTTTGTCTTTGGGCGAAGCTAACAGGTTGTGGATCTGGTTGATGGGTTTGTAGGTGGTAGTAAGATTGTATTTCTTCATAATTTCAAGAGCCGTTCGGAGATGCCTTTGATATAAGGTGATCTACTGGTCACCTTATATTCTGGTAATGAACATTACCAGAATATATAAACCGCAATGATGTTCTTGCCACCCCTAAAGTATGGGAAATTATCATACAAAATTGCGTAAAAATAACTTAACTGTAATTTAATTTTAATTTAATTTAATTCATTTAATTCAATTTAATCTAATTTAAGTTCAGGCCACAACGCGCCACTGCATGCAATTTGGATTCCATTGTACATACGCACCCTATCCTTTGTGTCATTCCTAGTATTGTTCTACTGTACTGATGATGTCCTAAGATACCTAGGACGAAATAGTTACGTAATAAAACAACCTACTACTGTGGTTCACGTGTATTTTAGTCATGAATTCTCCACAGGTTTCCCTATATAATCAAATCATTTCTTTGGCAGCAGTATATATTCAGCTCTCACTATAACAAACTCACTCATTATAACCCAACCAAAGCCTATGAGCACAATGCTGTTCTAAAGAGAATTTATGATAATAAACTATCCACAACAAACTTTTCCTGTGATCTATAAGTATTTGTCATAATGAAGGTTGAATATAATAAGTGGTTATTAATTTTTCTCAGTAACAGCCTCTGTTTTGTTAAACATTTCTTTTCAGATTACAGATATTTTAAAGATTCCGTAACTTGATTTTTGAAACAGCATACTGTGATTTATGGACTGTCTGTTGACATCACATTGAAACAGTGATGCATAGCCATGAGTGGCTCTATAAACTCTTTCAGTGTGGCCTGCAAGTTATATTATTGAAAAAATTAAAAATTGTTTTAAATTTTAATGTGTAGTATTTTTTCTTTAATTATAAAGTTGATAGTATTTTTCTTAGTAATTTGACATAAAGAAGTAATTTTCATTACCAGAATGGACATCTGCTGTTGAGGATGCACATGGGAAAAGTATGTTGGACTGGTAAGCAGGTTTTCCCCATGAAAATTAATGTAGTAGAAATTGGAGCATTCAGAGTCTTTCACAGTGATAGTATACTAACATAAGATCATGTTCATTCATAGAGTAATAATACTATGCTGAAGTGGCAGCTTCAGGAGGATTTGAATAGGCTGGGAATGTATAGAAGCGGAAATATTATTTCACTATTGTGATGTATGATGTTTTGCAGTCAGATAAAGGAAATGGAATGCAATGTGACTGAGGAGCAGTGTCTCAAAAAAGGAGTGTAACCAGTGGCATACCCCAGGGTTCTGTTCTTGGGTCCCTGCTGTTTATCTTGTTTATAAATGATATAATGTGGACCAACTGGGGTTCTTCGGTTATTTGCTGATGATGCAAAGTTGAGAAGAATTATAAGTAACACTGCTACTTATAATTAGCTAGCTAGCAGTTAGCTATAATAACTAACATTTGCAATACTAGTTTACTGGATAATAAAAACAATCCTTGGAAAATTTACCAATAGTTTGGTATTTTTGACTAGTATTTCATTAAATAAAAAAATTCTAATATTTGTTGCAATAATTTTATTGCCAACTAATTTTGTAAAATATAGTTCCTTGTTTAAATAAACCTCTCAGATTAATGATTCTGTGGCTGCATAACCAGAATTTTATATTAGCAGTCAACTACTTGCTTTATTACTTCTAATATTCATGATTAATTTGACTTTTTAGTACTAGTTACTAGTTAAGTTAAAGTATCAATGTTGCAAAAATCATTATAGGTTGCTCAGACTCAGTAATATGAATTCTATTGTGTTAATTTTAATACTGTATATTAAGACAAAACTGTATTTAGTGATTGTGATCTTTGAGTAACAGTGAGAACTCAGTTGTTCACAAATTATGTCAAATAGTGAAAAATAACAGATAAGAATTAAAATATTTCATGAGATTGGATCTTTGATAAAAAAAAAAACAGGTATTAAATAATGATTTTTTTTTCAATGGATAAAAATTTGCTGTTGTATTAATTTATACGATAGGTAATCAAAATATTATTTTGACTACCTATTACACCCTCATTGGTGTCAACAGGCTCATTGTGGGAGGTTCATTCAACTAACAACATATTTATCATACCGAATTTTAAAATCCATAACACTCCTTACATTAACAACACATTCTGGTATTGTGTACCATTCACTGACAATTCTCCATGTAAAAAATCTACTCCTCACACCCCTCTTCACCACACTTTTACATAACTTCCAGGAATGATCTCTGGTTCTTACCCTTTCACCTTCTACTCTTGTTATAATCCCCCTGGATTAATCTGATAAAATCCTCTTACTAACTTAAATGTCTCTATCATATAACTAACACATCTATCATATCTCTAACACCTCTCTTCTTCATATCTATTAAACTCTGCAATACACATTTCTTCAACCTATCTCCATAGCCAGCACCCCAAAGTCCTGACATTGTCCTAGTCACTTGCCTCTGGTTCCTCTCCAATGTCTCCACATCTTAGTGAAAACCAGGTGACCAGATTTGAGCACAATAGTTCAAGTGTGGCCTGACCAGTGCCTTATACAGTGGCACAACTACTTCCTTATCCTTACATGTTAGAATACTTTTAATCATAGCAGTGCTACGATGTGCAGCCTTTACAACACTAGCAATATGCCCTCTAAACTTGTCTACCATCACTCCCAAATCTCTAATCTCATCCACTTCCTTCAGTATGACACAATCGATATAGTATATAGCCTTATATTTCTGCACTTCAAAATGCAACACCTTGCACTTATTGATATTAAAGCTACCCCACTCTTTTGTCCAAGTAAAAAGTCTATTCAAATCTTCCTGAAGGGAATTAACATCAGCAGTGCCACTTATAATTCTTCCCAACTTTGCATCATCAGCAAATAACTGAAGATCCCCAGTTGGTCCACATGATATATTGTTTACAAACAAGATAAACAATAGGGGCCCAAGAATAGAACCCTGGGTTCTATTCTTGGGCCCCACGGTTTATTCAATTCTGTATTCTATTCCTTACCAATCTCTCCACCACCTTGACCACAACTGCAGTTATACAGATTAGCCTATAGTTGGAGACATCTGTCTCCAACCATGCTTGTGGAGTGCTACTATTTTGCCTTCTTTCCACTCCTTAGTAACCCTACCCAGTGAAAGATTTTCATTAAATAACCAGGTCAAGGGCATAGCCAACTGTGGTGTACATTCTTTAAGAATATGTGGTGATATGTCATCCATTCCCACAACCTTATTCAAATCTAACCCAACTAACATCTGATACACCTCTGTTTCTTTCACTTCCAATTCTCCTAATACTTTCCTTCATAATAATAATCATCTCATCTTCTTTATACCCTCTTTTACCTTGTGGTGTCGAGAGTTTATTAATCATCAGACCTCAAACCGTTCACAGGATAAGGTGGTCAGCCCTATGCCCCAGTGTATCCTATGTCCTGTAGTGTTGAGTTCTCAAAGTCGGTTTGCCTGCTTTGCTGGATGAAAAACCCCAGGATAAACTGGGGAAAAAACCCTACTGTCCACGCTCAAGATTGGTTAACTTGGCTATGGCTGAGGAAGATCCTTCAGCTCCTTACGTCACCGACAGAAATCAAACCTAGGACACTCTTTCCCCAGGCAGATGGTTAAGAAGCGCACAGCCACTAAGTTAACTGCACTCCTATTAATAATAATAATAATAAAGCTTTCAGAATATTTTATTAGTTTGTTATTTAATTCTGCTATATATTTTGTAACAGGAATTTAGAATACTTATACCTCTATAATTTTTAGGGTCATCTCTACTACCTTTTTTTAAAGACAGGGATCACTATTGCTTTTTTTTTTCAATTCTGTTGGTAGGTTACTTACTTGTTAAATAGATTTCATTTAAGAATAATAAGAGTCTTTCTTTGAACCTTATTCCTGCATATTTATATAATTCTAAACCCAAATTATTTTCTCCAGGTGATTTTCCATTTCTTGTTTCTTTTAAGCTGATTTCTAATTATTCTTTAGTTATTTCTTTTTTTCATTTTCATTAAATGTATGCCAGTTATCTTTTTTAAAATATTTATCTGTCTACAATTCTGTACAGAAATTTAGAAATTCTTCTAATTTCAATTCGGTGTTTAGTTTCACGTTTTCTTTAGTATCTGTACTTAAATGTTTCAAAATCTTATATTTAATCTTTAATTTTCATCTTTAATATCTTTTATCTTTAATCTTTAATATCTTTAATTATTTATATGTGCTTCATTTATTCCATTAATCTTTAATATGAGTTCAACCAGCATAAATCTAAATAGTCAAATATAGTATCCTATCAAATGTCTTTACAAAGTCCAACAGTATCATAGTGCATCCATTCTCTTTCAATTCAGCCATAACATTGTTATAAAATATGAGTAAATTGCTTGGATGACTTTACTTTAGTAACCCTATGCTGCTCCTTGCAAATTATATCTTGTTTGTCCACCCATTTAGAGAAGTAAGAGAAGTTCTTATGAACTTCTCTAAAATCTTCACAATCACTCCAGAGATACTAATAGGTTATACTAATACTAATAGAATGATATACTTATCAATCTTTGCACCACCCTTCTGCAATGGGATTGTTATACATTCTTTCCATTCCTGTGCTAAAACTCAACTTATACAAACATGTCAAGGGCCTAACCAGTTCAGGTGAACATGCCTTTAACATATGTGCTGATATTCCATATTGCTGAATTCTTATACAGGTTATACAACAGCTATAGACCCCCCCCCCTTCTCATGCATCTCTTCATCCAATGTACTGGTGGCACTATGCACCATGTTACATACACCTTAGTGATGGATCCTACCAAAGTGAGCATTCATATTTGAACTATCACATCTGCTTCTGATACAAGCATACTGTTTACATTCAGTAGTTATTCTTCTGCATTCATTCTACCAAAGAAATGACTATATATTCTGTATATGTTTAATGAATGAATCTATTGTGTGTGTGTGTGTGTGTGTGTGTGTGTGTGTGTGTGTGTGTGTGTGTGTGTGTGTGTGTGTGTGTGTGTGTGTGTGTGTGTGTGTGTGTGTGTGTTTATATATTAATAAATACTTTCTTTCAATTGTCAATTTCAATAAATACTTTCTTTCATTATTTTGAATTTCAATTCATCATCATCCATTTCATTTGACATTAATAGATGCCATACTCAGATGCTCAGTGATGTGCCACACCAATCCTTGCCACAGTCCTGCTGTATGCTTTTTCTGGAGGCTTTCACACTCTGAAGATCAATCACTTCAGACACACCATCCATCAATCTCACTGATGGTCTACCCTTCCTCTTTTTTCCAGATCTTTACCTTCTATTACTGTTTTGAGAAGTCCTCCTTCTCCTTGCAGTTTATCCAAAGTATTTTTCAATTTTCATCTGTCAATATCTTTAAGGAGCCTTAAAGTTCTACTGATCCTTTGTAGCACCCAGCCATTTGTCTGCCTTTCAGTATATGATATCCTCAACAGCCTTCTGTAACACCACATCTCAAAAGCAGCTATCCTTTTCTT
Organism: Typopeltis vanoorti; assembly: GCF_054136105.1. Lineage (NCBI taxonomy): Eukaryota > Metazoa > Arthropoda > Arachnida > Uropygi > Thelyphonidae > Typopeltis > Typopeltis vanoorti. The sequence goes on along the minus strand of NC_143573.1, from coordinate 68,365,638 downwards.
ATCTGACTTCTTTAGGTTCCAAGTCTCACATCCATAAGTCACTGTTGGATAAACTGCTGCATTCAAAATCCTCATCTTTGTTCCCACGGAAATAGATACATCCTTCCAGATATTAGAGAAGTCTGACTGTTGTTTTGGACATCCCTAATCTCCTTCTGATATCTTCTGAACATCAATTTGTCATATTAATAATGGATCCCAGTCCTCACACTTGCTAACTTTTTCAATTCTTTCTCCATTAAGGTACACCTGTTTCTCAGGAGCTTCCTTGTCTGCACAAAAAATAATAATACACTTCAAAAACATGTAAAGAAAGAGTTCGGTACTGAACTTTCATTAATATTGGATTCCAAAACTCATGGAAATTGTATTATTATTATTATTATTAACATCTGACTTCCATGGAATCAGACACACTATAACATACAAAGTGCATCCAACCGTGCCTTAAACTTGATGAAAGTTTATTTTTCGCTAGGTTAGACTATAATAAATTTAGTTTAATCCTTTATCCCAGTGAGAGCAAACAAAGTTTGCACCTGAAAATATCTTCAGGACTGAATATAGTGTTGTACTATCTTACCAGGGTAAATAGTACAACACCAGGCAACTCATAGCAAAGGTAGAGCAAGCTACCAACACTCCTATCCCAGTATCTCCCATAATGCAAAACACATCTCCTTGCGGATATGTATACTGTATGCATTAAGGGATTGGCCACTACCCAGACTAGTGGCAAACCTTTTGGCAACTCCTATAGGTAAAGATGACCTTGCTACTGCTTCTGCCTAGTATCTCCAACTCTGGGCCTGGCTCCCACTGAAGAGACCTCAATAAAGGTCGAAACTAGTCTGGGTAGTGGCCAATCCCTTAATGCATACAGTATACATATCCGCAAGGAGATGTGTTTTGCATTATGGGAGATACTGGGATAGGAGTGTTGGTAGCTTGATCTACCTTTGCTACGAGTTGCCTGGTGTTGTACTACTTACCCTGGTAAAATAGTACAACACTATATTCAGTCCTGAAGATATTTTCAGGCACAAACTTTGTTTGCTCTCACTGGGATAAAGGATTAAACTAAATTTGTTATAGTCTAACCTAGTGAAAAATAAACTTTCAACATCTTTCTCTAAATCCAGAGTAATTTAATAAAAAATAATAATAATAAATAAATAAAATAAAATAAAATAAAATAAAAAGGTGGCAAACCTTTTGGCAACTCCTATAGGTAAAGATGACCTTGCTACTGCTTCTGCCTGGACCTGGCTCCCACTAAAGAGACCTCAATAAAGGTCGAAACTAGTCTGGGTAGTGGCCAATCCCTTAATGCATAACAGTGTACATATCTGCAAGGAGATGTGTTTTGCATTATTGGAGATACTGGGATAGGAGTGTTGGTAGCTTGCTCCACCTTTGCAACGAGTTGCCTGGTGTTGTACTACTTACCCTGCTAAGATAGTACAACACTATATTCAGTCCTGAAGATATTTTCAGGTGCAAACTTTGTTTGCTCTCACTGGGATAAAGGATTAAACTAAATTTATTAACGTGCCTTAAACTGATTCATTCATTCATTCACAATATACTCAGCAATTCATTCCACTCACCAACCACTCTCCATGCAAAGAACCTTCTCCTCACGACTTCCTTATACAATTTCCAGGGATGGCCTTTTGTTCTACCTTCCTCTCCCATTCTGTGAAAAATCACTTCCAGGTCAACCTGATAATCCCCAACTATCTTATATGTCTCAATCATATCCTCCTTCCCCTCCTCCTATTCACAAGACTTTGCAATTTACATTCTCTCAATTTGTCCATACTCCACATTCCAAAAACTATTGACCACACCTTTGTGAATCTTCTTGGGACCCTATCTACTTATCCTTATCACCATGAAAATCCTGTGGCCAAATCTGTGCATAATAATTCATGCGAGGCCTGATCAATGTCTTATACAATGGCTTCATAAGCTCTTTATTTCTGCATGCCAGGTTTCTCCACATCATTGCTATTATCTGATGTGACATCTTGACAACTTGTGCAATGACCCCTGAATTTCAGGTCCTTGTCCAGTACCACTCCCAGACCTCGCACTTCCTCTGCCACCTTTAAAGTTTCCCCACCAAATGTATACTTTGCATCCCATTTGCTTACCAAATTTCAAAACCTTACACTTTGCAACATTGAATTGATAGTTCCACTTACCTGCCCATTCATTCAATCTATTCAAGTCCTCCTATAAGGTCTTAACATCTGCTTGACTGTGCATTGCTCTCTCTCCAATTTTGCATCATCTGCAAACAACTGCATATCACTAGTTAAACAAATCCCTTTGTCACTAATATACAAATTGAACAATAATAACGGTCCCAAAACTGACCCGTGTGGCACACCACTAGTGACCTTCTCACTGTGCTTTGCTCTCTCTCCAATTTTGCATCATCTGCAAACAACTGCATATCACTAGTTAAACAAATCCCTTTGTCACTAATATACAAATTGAACAATAATAACAGTCCCAAAACTGACCCGTGTGGCACACCACTAGTGACCTTCCTCTTTCTGGATACTGTATCCCCATATAGAACTATCTAATACCTATCTGACAGCCAGTCGCTGATCCAACTCAGTGGTTTCTTATCCAATCCCATCTGTTTCAATTTATTTAACAGCTTTTCAGGTGGGAACCTATCAAAACCTTTTTCAAAATCCAAGTATACTACTGTATATGCATCTCCCCTGTCCAAGGTATTTCTCACCTCATTATAAGTACATAAGTTAGTTAAAACATGAGCTCCCTTTAACCATGCCGAAAACAACAGAGAATATTACTGTTATCAATTCATTTCTGTATCCTACTTCTCACCAACTTCTCCAGTACCTTCACCACAACCCAAGATATACAGATTGGCCTAAATTTGAAGCATAAGCTTTATCACCACCTTTATGCAATGAAACAATTTTAAATTCTTTCCATTGCATAAAGGTGATGATAAACAGAAATGCCATTGTTACTGCCAATTCCATCAAACATTCCCTTGAGATGCGTGGTGATATGTCATCAAATCCTATTGCCTTATTGACATCAAGGTTATTTATTTCCTCAAATACCTCCTGTTTTGCTCACAGTTAAGCCAATCTCTTCAGTGCCCTCTATAGTTAAGTTTCTCATGATTTCACCCTGATTTTGGATGAAACATCCTTATAAATTGATCACTGAATATCTCAACAATGTCTTCTGCAGCAGTTACCATTCTACCATTACCATCCATTAACATTATCTTACCATAATCATTCTTCCTTCTACTTGCAACATATCTAAAAAACTCTCTAGGGTATTTCTTTGCCTGATTTGCCAATTTTTGCTCACACTGCACTTTTGTTTTCCTTACTAACTGAGTCATTCTCCTGACTTGTTCTATATAGTTTTCGTGGAACTGATTATTTCCATTATTCATCTTGTACTTTCTTCAGATTTCATTCTTAAGCTCCTCATTCATCCATTTTATCCCTACCTTATTCAGCCATTTGTCCTTTGGAATAGATTCACACATTGATGCTGTTATGTATTTCTTTGTCAGTTCCCAAGCAACATTTATTTCCTTACCACACTAACTCCTCATGCTAAGCTGTCTCCTAAGCCTCTCATAAACACCAGCCTTGTACTTCCACATATATCCTTTCCTCACAGAATTCTGCATATGGCTGGCTGCAACCCAGGTGATCACTTCATGGTCACGCTCACCAACTGAAGGAAAGTGTGAAACCACACTCACAATTACATCCTCTGATGAAATGATCAGATCTAAAATGCTTGATTGTCGTGTACCCTCCTTTACAAGCTGCCTGAGATTGTTATCTCTCAAGAACTCAAGAAATTAATTTCCCTCTTCCTAAATGCTATTTCTTCATTCCAGTGTGGTGTGAGGTGAAGTCAACCCTCTCCTCACACCACACTGCCTCATAACCATTGCCCCTATTTCCCTCTCTCATGTCTACCTTGTGTGGGCATAATTCCCCTGCCATTATCAGCAGCCCCCCCCCCTCTTTTTTCCTTTCTATTCTTGTCAAGAATACTGTATCCTACCATTTCTATTCCCATTAGGATATCATCTTCATTCAACTATGTTTCACTTATTCAAACGATTTCAGAGTGAATAAACTTAGTGAAACCATTTCATCTCTTTTATTTATGATGCTTCTGGCATTTATGAATAAACATAGCTATTAACTTTTAGGTTACAATCAGTCTTCCCCAAGCCACTTGTTTGTTATGATTTCCACACCTGCCCTTGCCCAACACCTTTTTAATTGCTTACCGCACACATCTGCTCAGTCTAAACTTCCCCACCCCACATTGCAATTTATTCCATTTCTGTTCTGATCATCTTCATGCATACATTCACTGCTATTTCCAACATTCACTCTCCCTATGCTATGTCTCTCTCTCTGTCAACTGGGGCTCCCCCGATTCCCTGTTCCTCTTGCATTCCCATTTTCTCTTCATCTCTCACATTACTACTTTTTCCATTTCCAAGCACTTCTGTCTCTTTAATACCACACCTCTTATCTTTCACTTCATCTCTCACTTCTGATCACTGGCTTGCATCACAAACCCCACTTCCATCTAACAACACTTTCTCTAGTGCTCTCACTCCAAAGCCATTCAAATGCAATCTGTCTCATCTGTATAAGTCAATTACTTCCTCAAAACATACCATACATCCAAAAACTGCATTCCCTTCTTCTCAGAGAGCTTTGCCAGCATACATTCATGATTCTATCTCTCTATCTCAACTCATATATGTTGTACCTCGGAATGTAAGGGAACACACTGACAAAGTTTGTCGGTGTGTTCCCTTACATTCTCCTTATGTCCACTTAAATTATTTGTCCCCATAATTACCACTAACGCGCTTGCTTGTGTCCAAAGCATGAATGATCTTGCTCATTTTCCCTCCTGGATAGCAGACCTTATAGACTCTCTCATTAACCAATACTCTAACAATGGAATCTCTATACACTACTATTCTTGAGTTATTTGCCACCTCTTTTTTTTGTCATCTTTTTTCTTTCTTTCTTTCTCTTCTTTTGCACACTTTCATTTGTTTCTACTAAACATCGAATATCACTTCTGCATATTCCTCATTTCATTTTTCATTTTGAACAACTCTTTCTTTAAATATGGCATTCCTGCAATTTAACTCTCTGTCACTCTTGTGGTCTTGCTACCTCTCGTTCTGCTGTACCTTACTTCCATTTCCTCATTTATACTTCCTTTCACTCCCTTATCACTTATTTTTGCTTCCACATTCTTGCATTCTTACATTCCCTCAGTCTCACTAGCTTTCATTGCATTTCCGTTTCTTTCATTTATTCAGTATCTTTCACATTCGTTTACTCATAGTCTAATAAAATATCAGACTTCATACAAATCCATGTTTTCTCTCATCTCCTGTTCATAGTCTCTATAAGCATATCTCTTTATCTCTCTATAAACATTTCACATCTTGACTCCTTTTTGAATTTTGACCAGGTCTGATAGGAACCTATTAACTAGAAGGTGGATAGTTGAATTGGCATAGGCTCCTTTAATAACAGATAGCAGCTTTCTGCACACACCAATTTGCTGGAGGATGCAGAACAGAAAGGGATGAACAGAAAGAGACATTATTAAATGCTTGAGTAAGGTCAACTGATAGCACTCCCATTTTCTGCTTTTCATATGATAATAATTTATCTGAGGATATGCTGACATTAGAAATAGCTCAGTTAAAAGAAATTATTAGGAAATCCACCAGGGAATTGGAAAACGTGGAAAAACGTTTGTTTAAACTTCGACAGGATAAGAAAACGGATGAGAACAAGAACAGGTAGGAAAATACTGAACTTGGTAATCAAAATATTAATAACAACAAGGTAAGTCTGTTAATATCTAAGAAAAAAGGGATAATATGGTATGGTGACTCAATTTTAAAATTTGTGCTTGCCAAGGGAGTCACCACTTCTAGTTTCCCAGGAGCGAAAATTAAAAATATGACAAACGTAATTGAAAACCAAAAAAGAAATGGTAGTGCTGGTAGGTACTAATAATTTAAGTGGTGACAAACATAGTATGAGAGAAGATATGAAAGGTCTGTTGGAAGAAGCGAGAATGAAATGTGAGAAAGTAAAAATTGTAGGATTACTACCTAAATATGATAGTACTGAGTTAAGAAGGAGGGCGATGATAGCCAATGATTTCATGCGCAGGCTATGTAGAAGATATGGATGTGAGTTTTTAGACGTGTGGGGTGTGTTTGATGGCAGAAAAGATTTGTATAAGAATGATGGCCTGCACTTGAATGCATTTGGCATCAGAAGCCTGGAGAAATTACTTCTTGGTATGATACTTAATGCAGAGAGTCAGGGAAACTAGAACATCAAGGGAGGAATGGGAAAAATGTGTGTGAAAGTTCAGCTATGGTATACAAATGTGATAAAGATATAAATGCCTTTGAACATGGTTACATATGTGGCGCAGGAGTGGAAAAATATGCTTTGGGTTCGGACCTTTTAAGTATGTTTGGGGAGGGAAAAGAGAAAATTCTAGAACAAGACCAAATACATTGCATATCTAATTATAAGAATAGGCTAGGTCATAATTTATTATATCTATACACAAATGCCAGGAGCATTAGAAACAAAGGGGTTGAGTTTGTTGCTTTATTGAATATGATGTGGTCTAAGATTGTTGACATTAGTGAAACCTGGCTATCAGAATCAGATATGGTAAGTGGGATCGAGTGTAACGGATATACTATTTTTAGGAATGACAGACAAGATAGGAGAGGAGGACAAGTGCTACTAATGATATCAGATGACTTAAGTCCAGTTAGGGTAGAAATACAAGAAAACAATGATGGTAACAATGTCCCATGTAGCAATGAGTTTGAGTCTATTTGGTGTGAAGTGGAGGTTAACAGAATGAAATATATGGTGGGGTGTTGCTATAGACCTGGCAGCTCAGTTGTAGGGGACAAAGAAATGCATCGCCAATTTAACCTTATGGGGTACCAAGCAAATGATCATTATGGGTGACTTTAATTTTCCAAACATTGATTAGGTAGAAGAGATATCTCATGATCAGAAAGAACAGCTATATTCTTGACAGAAGGGATCTCTGTCAAGAATATAGCTAGTTTACCACCAACTGGTGACAGTGATCATGCTGTTCTTTCTTGGGAAGTATCTACTTGTATTGAAACTCTGATTAAATCAGGCTACATGCTAAATTACAAAGCTGGAAATTATGATCAACTTAGAAGAATATTATCTTTGGTCCCATGGTATCAGTTACTGAATGGAAAAAATGTCAGCAATGCATGGGAATCTTTGAAAAAGTGCTTGAATAAGGCGGTATCTGAATGTATCCTTAGTGTTCGAAGAGTAATTAGGTTGGGTGTGAAATGGATGTGCAGCCTTATTAAGCTAGAAATCCACAAGAAGAAGATGATGTGGAAAGAGTATCGTGAGAATAAGAATGAGAGGAGTTATGAAATATATAAAGCTCAGGCCAGAAAAGTAACAAGTATTGTGAGAAAAGCTAAAACAGAGTATGAAAAGAAATTGGCCATGCAAGCTAAAGGCAATCCAAAAGAATTTTATCGTTATGCCACAAGCAAAAGAAAGAATGAATGTGGAAGAATAATGTTATTGAATGCAGATGGTACATGAGTGTCGGAAGCTAAGGAGATCGTTCAGTTAATGAGTGCTCACTTTGCTAAGATATATCAACCAGGTCTATGTAGTATGGTGCACAGTGTTACTGCTACGTTGCATGAAGAGTTTGAAGTTCATGAAAATGAGGTTGAAGAGCTTTTGCATAACCTGGATAAGAATTTGTCAATAGGGATAGATGGAATATCTGCCCGTTTGTTAAAGGAATGTTCAGCTGAATTGGCTAGGCCTTTCACACATTTGTATAACTTGAGTCTCAGCTCAGGAATGATACCACAGGAATGGAAGGAATGTAATATAGTTCCATTGCACAAGGCTGGTGCAAAAACTGATGTGTCTAACTACTGGCCTATTAGTATTTCTGGTGTGGTAGTGAAGATTTTAGAGAAGTTAGTAAGAACTCGCATACAGAAATGGGTAGAGAATCATTCTATACTCTGCAGGGAACAGCATGGATTTACTAAAGGAAGGTCATGTTTTAGCAATTTGCTCATATTTTATAACAATGTTATGGCCTAGTTGGATAAAGGGAATGGATACACTATGATAACGTTGGATTTTTCTAAGGCATTTGATAGGATACCACACGATAGGCTGTTGCGTAAACTGGAGAATATGGGATTGGAATATAATCTATTGACTTGGATCAGGGGATGATTAACAGACAGATATCAAAAAGTGGTATACAGTGGGTGTGAATCTACCAGATTTAAGGTAACCAGTGGTGTACCTCAGGGTTCAGTCCTTGGGCCATTATTGTTCAATCTATACATTAATGACTTCAAGCAGGGTCTATCATCAGATTTGCAATTGTTTGCTAATGATACAAAGATAGGCAGGGCAATCAGGGATGCTACTGATATTCAGCAATTACAAAATGATTTGAATAGACTGGAAATCAGGGCAAACGAAAATGGCTCTCAGTTTAATGTTAGTAGGTGTAAAGTTATGCACTTTGGCATGATTAGAGATCCAGTGGCATATTATATTAGCAGGGTTATGCCACAAGAAACTGAAGAGGCAAGGGATCTTGGTGTATTGGTGGATAAGAATTTAAAGTTCAAAGGTCACATAGCAAAAGTTGCAAATACAACTCAGAGGATAATTTCTATGCTGAAGTGAACCTTGACATATAAGGAAGTAATATTGCCTCTTTATAAGGCTTTGATAAGACTACTTGGATTACTGTGCACAGATTTGGTCTCCCGGGTTTCAAGGGGATAAAGAAGCTGTGGAAAGGGTGCAAAGAAGAGTTACAAAGATTATGTCCGGATTATGGGATTTAGATTATGAGGACAGATTGCAAGTATGTGGATTACAGACTCTGGTTAATAGGAGAAAGAGGGGTGATATGATAGAGGTCTATAAACTTTTGAATGGGTGTTATAGCATTTCAAATGATGAAGTTTTTTGTTATATGGAAAGCGGGGAGAGAACATGGGGGCATCCATGGAAGTTAAGGTTGTTCTCAGGCAAGAAAGAGGTAAGAGCTAGGTTTTTCTCTCAGAGAGCAGTGAGTGAGTGGAATAATTTGCCCTTAGGGGTAGTGAGTGCATCTAGTGTAAATGAATTTAAGGGAAGGTATGATGGCTGGGTTGGGTAATTTACAGCCTCCCTCAATGAGTCCTTAACTCCCTGGAGGTCTCAGATAATAATAATGATAAATAATATTAACAAGGCAGAGGAATTGATCATGTAGCAAAAACAGATTCAGTTCTATTAGCCTGGAACTCCATACACCTGTATGCTTTTAATTATGTATTTCATTCCTACATCTTTCAGTATGTTAGCGATAATGTGGAAAAATATCTTGTGATCAGTATTAGATAAACAAATATGCCTCCAGCTGTTGATTATGGTATGATCTCTCTTAGGTTTTGAAATGAGGATGGTATGACTTACTACAAATTCACTTGATATATTTCCTGTAGGGAGAAAAGAATTAAACAGTATAACTAGAATTAGAAGATTATCTTCCCATGCCTCACAATTAAGTTCATTCCCTAGTCCATTTGGTCCTGGGGATATTTTTGTCTTGCATTCTTCAGATGTTATAATGGGTCAGTTGAGTCTGCCTTGGATATGAACAAGAAAACCATTCATTCTTTCAAGAGTTAAAATTTACCACTGTACTACAAAGAGATTTTTATAGTGTTTTTGAAAGGAGTCAAGGATGCATGGATGGTGGTGGACATTTCTTCACCATCAATGCAGATTTGGGTGATAGTCCTTTCTTCACAGAATTTGGCAAACTGTCTATTGATGAATGCAGCTGAAGGGCAATCTGCTAAGTGCTGCTGTATTCTTATTTTAAAATTCCTTTCTTCCAGTCATTTCTGCCTTTCCACTTCTATCTTTATGTTAATATTTCTAATGATGTTGCTGCATTCTATACCATTGCATTGTTTGCTATGAACCAGCTTCTCTGTTTATATGTCTTTCAACGGTTTTTCTTTTGAGCAAAGCCTGGTCATTTCCCCATTCAACTATATTCTGTTTTACTGCTTGTTTGAATTTTAACTACATATCCCAGTTCCAGGTAACATTCCAGTTTATTCCAGTCTGAACAGATGATCTAGTGTTTGGTTGAAAGATCAATGGGAAATTTAGTGAAATTTTCCAAGGTCCAGAACTTATCTCCACTTGTTCCATGCAGTCAAACTTGAGTAGAACTGGATTGTGATCTGACATGTTGATGTCAAGATGTTTTATCTGAATTATCCTATTTATAAAGGAAGAGATATAAATTAAATTAAGATGGTGTTAAATCTTGAATGAAAAGATTTAGTTGTGAAATGTTTCATTCAGGATTTTACAAGCATCAAAACAGTGAGAGAAATACTTGTATATAAGTAGAGATGTTAGTTGCTTGAAAAATTTTAAATAAACGCTTTTCATGTTGGACTATTCTATGTAAGAAAATATTGCCTGTTCTTATAAATTTAACAATGGAAGAAAATTTGATGAGAATTATGTTAGTATGTAAAAGCGAGTTCAAAGTTCGCAAACGAGACACTCAGATTAGTAACATGCCCCACAGCAGTCACGTACGCACGGAGTAAGTTACATGCAGGAGTTTCCCGGGAGACGCGAGGAGAAGTACTGGAACTGCGTACAAAGGAGTAGTGCCGAGCAGAAAGGTATGATGCTGTAAGAGCGCCACTCAAGGTACGATATAAAAAGCTTGACGCCGCTAGCTTGCTATCTCTCCTAGGCTTTTTTCTTCTCTCTCAGCTTTGGCGCAGGTCACTCGAGGGGCCAAGCTCAAGTAATTCCCTGAGATGAATATGTTAGAGCAGTCAACAGAACGATGTCTAGACACAGTTACATGGCCGAGTAACGAGCCAAGTGCGGGCATTTCATCAGTAAAGCAGGAGACGCAAGCTGATCGTCATGCTAGACCACGTGGACCAACTTAAGCAGAGCTGTTCTCATCTACATTGGAGAGGATAATTCATGATTGTGTGTTCCAGGCTGGCCCAAAAAAAAAAAAAAAAAAAAAAACATCTGTGAAGAAGAAGGAATGATCTGGGGAAAGAATTGCATGGATCGAGAGATAGACCCGATAAAGTCCAAAGGTCCCGGTAACGTACGAATCTTTTAGTTTCCTTTGTGTGTATAAAAGAACTTTGTGTGTAATAATGTGCAAAATTATTCATTAGTGGGACCTATATAAGATATGAAACAGGACTTTAGAGCTTAGCCTGATATAGTGTGGTGTTAATTTGTATGTAGTATGTTATAGTTTAGTAATGCTTGAAGTTTGATAAGTTAAGCATTGAGAGAAATTGTAGATCCAATTGTTAGAGATCATTGAATTGATTCATAATTAATATTGTCTCGTGGTAGAATTCAACTAGGAATACTGAAGTGATGTATAGTTAAATCTGTTAACTTAGAAGAAAGATTTACTTTAGTTATATGACCAGTCTTGTAAATTTGTATTGTGATAGTTTGATGAATAAACCCTTTTTCTTTCACCTAACAAATTGCCTGATGAATGCATCCAATGCACCACTCATCAAGTAGAACCTAAGTGGAACTAGCTAACTGGGGAAGACCACGACTGCAATGAGAATTTAAAATAAGGGATTTAGTTAACTTGGTAACTTATTATATAGATTGTATAACCGTGTGTCGCCCTGAGAGTTCACTCCTTGATTAAGAAGCTTTTTCTAATCTAAGGGTTCTGGATGGCGCAGCATTAACAAAGAAATTTTCCAGGACCCAATGAGGAGATAGCTCCAGATTTTCAAATAAAGGAATTGGCTCAATCCAGGGTCAGTTTCTTTGTTTATCGAATTCGGGAGCTTTCGCACACGGGAGCAATCTAAGTGACGGCCACAGAATTGATAGATAGTTTGAGTATCGATAGAACATATAAAGAGGAATCAAAAAGAAATGTCCCCTACCTAAATAATGACATCTTAGAACATAACAATAAAAAGGAACAGGAACCAACATTTATAACAATGGGTACCAATACCTTGATTCATGTACGTCTACGCCTGGAGATTAGGATTGTGAATCCTTCATATGTCTATTAGTTAAGCATTATCGAGACATTTTTGACTGTGCATATCTCACTTTTCCACTTCTGGGGGTTTCCTCCTGTTTTGTCTAATGCAGGGCTTTCAGTGCAATTCTAGTCTCTAGCTGCTATGATGTAGTTGGCTCTGTATAAATATGACTCCAATTCCTGGAAGAATTTTTGTCTAACTATTCATTGGATGGAGCATAAACATTTATAACCTTATACACTTCCTGTATAAGTAGTAAAAGTAGTGAAAAGGTGTCACACTGTATCAAGCATGTTTTCTCTCAGTTATGGATGCTGCCTTTGCTAAATCCCATGCTATATTGGGATTAAAGAAAAACAAAACAGGCTGCAGCTAGGTTTATCTCATTTCTCAAGCTTCCATCATATGCCTGTACTTTATACCAATTACAGGCAGATCATAAGACCAAATGGTTTATCTCAGTGGCAGTCATCATGGAATAGAGAGACCAATAATAAGCTCTATCAAATCAAGCATGTAATTAAATTGAGGCGGTCTAGTCTGTTCAAGGTCTGTAAAGAGGAAGTTATTCTTACTCAGCTATGCATAGGTCATAATCATCTCACTCACTTCTGTCTATTGAGATGTGATAACATGCTTGTGTATATGTTCTGTGGTACTGGACTAACCATTAGTCACATTTTAACTGTCTGTCCTCATTTCATCAATGAGTTCAGTCCTGTATACTCAAACAGATTTTATCAGACTCACCAAGTGACTCTTTTGTTTTAAATTCTTATAGAAAAATCAACATTTTTCAGCATATATAGATTGTTGGCATTATTTTTAGTTATACAATGTTTTTGTATATAGGTTGTTAATACTTGGCCATTTTTACCTGTTTCATTAACTTTTTTTTACACTTCATTTGCACAGAGCATTTTACACATGTCTTTATGCACTTTTTTTATACATGTTTTGTTCACTTTTTTACACCTACCTTTTTTACACATTCTGATTCTATACCATTTTTTGCTTTTGTTTACTTATCAAGTTAATTTTACCTTATATACTGCTAGGATCTTTACTACTATGATGCTTACTTTTATGATGCAGCTGTCCTTGTGCCATAAAATCCTAAAAGATGAACAAACAATTATGGCAGGTAAGAAAATCGATCTCTTGCTTGTGGAATTTTGCATATGAAGACAGGTTGAAGAAATATGATCTGCAAAATCTGTGCAATAGACGGTAGAGAGGAGAAGTGATATGATATAAATTTGTATGATCTTCAAAGGGCTATCCTCTCTTGATTGAGTAGCCCTTGACTCCTTGGAGTTGCCTGTAGAATAATAATGACAATTGGAAAGTAGTGACTTGGAAAATACTAGCATGTATCTCTTAAGTGAGTTTTTTTTTTTTTTTTTTTACATTTATTTTTACTGTATTTCTTATGCACATGTTGGGTTTAGACACACAGAGAGAGAGAGAGAGAGAGAGAGAGATGATTTTTATGGATTATTTCTATTTAGTTATACATTTAAGTAATTAACCTTATGTTCTTTTGACTGAGTCTGAATTTTTCCTAATAATGTATTGCTGATGTCAGTGAAGAAAGAACGTTCTTTGTAAAATTTGTTTTCATTTCAATTCTTGCTTTATGCATATTTGTTGTGTGTTCACCTTGGTGATATAATGAGATATTTGTTATGTAAATAAGTGTTTTCATAAGAAACACCTTAGTTTTTCCTTACTTAATTTGCATGTATGGTTAGTTCATTATAGAAAAAACTAAAATTGTGGATATATGGGGTATCCATAAATGGAAATGATGAACTGTGAAGATCATTAATATTTGAAGTTTTTTTTTTTTCCTCCATTTTTTTTCTAGATTTATGTACTGGGCAGACTGGGGAAACCAACCAAGAATAGAAAGAGCAGACTTAGATGGTCAAAACAGAAAGACTATCATTGGAGATAATCTAGGTTGGCCGAATGGATTAACTATAGATAGGTCAAGTTTGAAATTAGTCTGGGCAGATGCTAGAACTCATGTAAGTGACATCATATTCAAATATATGTATACATGCAGTAGAAGTTTAATATACATATTGATGTACTTTGTATAATGCTGTTAATATTAAAGTTGAGCAAAAATACCTAAATTTGTTATACCCTGGCTATTAATTATATTTGTAGTCTTGACCCATATTTACTCATGTTTGTACTCAGATGTGCATTTTGCATACTGAAGATAGTTGATTTCACCATGGTGAAATCGACTATCTTTCTTGAAACTATCTTCTTTCAAAACAACTTGAAATCATAGTTGATTTCAAGTTGTCTCAGTCATCTACCATAATTGAAAGCATCCATCCCACAAAGTATATAGGTATGTGCATTGCCTTCCATTACTGCAAGAAAATATCAACTTTAGTCTAATTCTGAAGGTACCTCCATTGTGCAGTTATGAGGACAACGTGACATTTGCCATTAGAAAAATCCATCTAGCTTGCACGATCTTTAGGTGAGTTATTTGGTGTCTTACAGGTGGCAGGGTTTTTTTTTTTTTTTTTATCTCAGTAACCTGCATTTTTCCTCTTGTAAAAATGACTGCAGAACACATGCATTTAACAGATAATTATATTGGATAGAGTACCAAATTGGTGTACAAGCTGCAAAGGATATGAATAAATCGTATATTGGTTACTTGGATCAGAGATTGGCTCTCTGAATGATTCCAGCAAGTTCTGTATGATGGCGCTGTGTCTTCAAAAAGGAAAGTGACCAGTGGCATGCCTCAGCATTCTGTTCTTGGGCCCTACTGTATTTGTTAATGATATTCCATGTTGATTGACTGGGGATCTCCAAATGTTTGCTGATGATGCAAAGTTAGGTAGAATTATCAGAAGTGCTAATGTTAATTCTCTACAGGAAGATTTGAATAGACTTTTAGCTTGGACAAATGAGTGGAGTTTCAGTTTTAATGTTGGTAAATGCAAGATGTTGCACTTTGGGATACAGAGATATAAGGCTGCCTACTGTATTGGTGCAGCTGTACTTCACGAAGTGGATGAGATTCAGGATCTTGGGTGATGGTAGACAGTGGACTGAAATTCCGAGGGCACATTGTATTGCTGCTATGATAAAAAGTACATCAACATGTGGGGATAAGGAGGTGGTGGCACCTGTATATAAGGCATCAGACCACATATGGACTATTGTGCTTATATGTAGTCATCTAGTTTTCATTGTGATGTGGAAACACTACAGAGGATCCAGAAAATGAATGACAAAAGTGATATCAAGACTCTAGTGTTGGTTATGATGAGCGTTTGAGGGAATGTGGATTACAGAGGTTGGTGGATAGGAGGAAAAGAGGAGATATGATAGAAACCCTCAAGTTAGTTAAGAGATACTATTAGATTAATACAGGAGGAATTATAAAAAGAGTGGATGTTAAGATGGGAAAAACAAGAGGCCATCCCTAGAAGCTGTATAAAGATGTGGTTAAGAAGGGTGTGAGGAGTAGATTTTTTGTGTGGAGAGTTGCTGGAGAGTGAAATACATTGTGAACGCTGGTTGAGTGGGCCTCCCATGATGAGTCTGTTTGACTCAATGGAGGTTACAAAAAATAATAATATTATTATTAGTGCAAAAGGAATGCTTTCAAGATCCCACTTTACAAAACCTTTTAACTTTTAATTTGTCTTGTCTGCATTAGCAGTTAATCCACTGATTTTACTGAATTATTCCAAGCCAAAAAAATGTATATAGAATCATTATCCCTCAAAGGGCCTACTACATTGGTGGCATATATTAATATCTTATTTTCCTTCATAGTTGAAGGAACTATTCTTCCTCTCACTTCCCGTGTATTGTTGACTTCCTTCAAGAAAGGTTCAAGAACCAATGCAAAGATTAATGGACTAAGAGAGGAACCTTGCTTAACTTCTTTTTGAATTTTGACCAGAACGAATAGGAACCCATTAACTAGGAGGCAGGTAGTTGAATTGCATAGGCTCCATTAATAACTGCACTGTACTTTACAGTAATGTACTTTTGAGATGGATGGATGGTGAACAGATGCATTAGGAATATAGCAACCTGTAAAAGTTGGCTTATGGTAGACAGAAGTTATTATTATTATTATATAGGCACTCCATACTGTCAGAAGACTCTTCACTGGAGACCCACTTTATCCATTAACACAAAAACTATCATACATTTCTTTCAACCTTTTCACTATTGGGGTGCTCATAACCACCTCCTCTGCAATCCATTTCACTCATTCACCACTCTCCAAGTAAAGAAACTGGTCTGCATACCCTTATTAACCTAACTGTTAGACAGTTTTCAAGCTTGACCCCCCCCCCTACTCCCCATGTATTGAAAAATTTCTTTGCCAATCTTATAGAATCTCTTTAGTATCCTAGAAGTTTCTATCATATCCCCTCTCTTCTACCTCTCAGTTAAACTCTGCAATCCACACACCTCCAATTTATCCTCATTGGGAATATTCCACAGATCTGTTACCAGCTTGGTTACTTGGCTCTGAATCCTCTTTACCACCTCCCAATCCCCAAGAAATGCAGGTGACCAAATCTTTACATAGTAGTATCATAGTCTTATAAAGAGGGATAACCTTCCTCTCTTTACTTGTCAGTGTGTTCTTCAGCATCTAAGTAATCTTCTGAGCTATTTTGCTAACTCTTGCGATATGTCCTCTGAATTTCAAATCTCTATCCACCATCACCCCAGATCCCTAGCGTCATTAATTTCCTGTAAAATAGTACCATCAATATGATAAGAAGTATTTAATCTTTTTATACTGAAGTACATTACCTTACATTTTACAACATTGAATTGACAAACATTGTCCTCTGCCCACACTGACAATTTATTTAAATTATCTTGTAAAATATCTACATCACCTTTATCAACTATTGCTTGCCCTAGATTTTGCATCATCGGCAAACAACTGAAAGTCCTCTTCAAATCTTCTGCTATATCATTGATATGCAAATTAAGAATAGTAGTCCTAGTACAAAGCTCTGGGGCACTCCACTACTTGTCCTCATTTGCTTTGATTCCACTCTGCCATACACCACCCCCTGATGTCTGTCTATCAGCCCCCCCCCCCATCCATGCCACCATGTTTTCCATGCAGTATTCTGTCAAATGCCTTTGCAAAGTCCAGCATTGTCATTGAGCAGCCATTTCCTTTATGCAGTTCTGCTTTCACCTTATTATAAAATGTGAATAAATTACTGAGGCAGGTCCTACCTTTTACATAGCTATGCTGTCCCCTATAAAGTGTCATATTCCTATCCACCCATTCCTGAATTTTACTTTTAACCAACTTTTCCAATAATTTGACCACCACTCCAGAGATTTTAACTGGTCTGTAATTTGCTACTTCTGTCTTGAAATCAGCTTTATGTAATGAAACTATCTTACTCTCTTTCCACTTCCTTGGAACCTTGCCAGAGCTGAGACTGATATTAAACACCTTCATCAGAGGCACTACCAGTTCACTTGCGCATTCTCATAGCACACAAGCAGACATACCATCCCAGCCCAGTGCCGTATTCACTATTGTATTTTTCAATATATAGTCCTTTGACTCCATGGATATCAAATGTTTATAATAATAATTATCTGCTGTCAGAATATCTGAATGGGCTGTAATGGGAAAAACTAATAACTGGTATGAGATCTAACACAGAGAGTCAGGGAAACTAAATTATAAAGGGAGGAATGGTGTGAATGTGAGTGTAAGATCAACAATGTGATCAACTGTGAAAAATTTGCAGATTATACTATCGAGGTACATAGTGGTTGATCGGCGAATTTAGTGCTCCTGTAAAGTTGGTGATTTTTGTCTGTTTTTATTGTGTTTTCCCTTAGAAAATTAGTGTTTTGTAGTATACTAGTGTAGATTTTAGTGTTTTATAGTGTATTTAGTATTTTATAATATATTTTTATTAAGATATTTTAATATTTAGTATACATTTAAAATGGCAGCAAAAAAAAAAAGGGCAAGAAAGATAATGCTAAAAAAACACTGCAGGCAAGAACAAGAAGGTTAGCCCTGCCAACGAGGTTATTGTGCACATGGAGGAGGTTAACGAAAATGAATTAACCACCAAAATAGTGAAATTGAAGCAGATCATCAGAGAGACAAAGCGGGAATTGCAAAAAGTTGAGAGACGTTTAAATGAGCATAGGGAGAAAAAGAAAAATCAACAGGAAAATAAGAAACAACAACGCAAGGTAACAGATAAGTCAGGAAATAACAAAAATCAGGTAAGTGACATTGTTAGTAAAAAGAAAAGTTATTTGGTATGGTGACTTTATAATAAAACATGCTATAGATGAGAGTTATAACATCAAGTTTTCCTGGAGCAAAAATTAAAAATATAATGCAAGTATGGTTCAAGGAGTGGTATGGTAAACTTTGTGTTTCCTAAAAACGACCTGCTAATGCTTCTGCCTGGTATTTCCACTAGGGCCTGGCTCCCACTGAAGAGACCTCAATAAAGGTCGAAACTAGTCTGGGTAGTGGCCCTTCCTTTAATGCATAACATTAGACATATCCGCAAGGAGATGTGTTTTGCATTATAGGAGATACTGAGTTAGGAGTGTTGGTAGCTTTCTCCACCTTTGCAACGAGTTGCCCTGGTGTTGTATGACTTTACCCTAGTCCTGAAGATACTTCAGGCGCAAACTTTGTTTGCTCACACTTGGATAAAGGATTAAACTAATTTTATTATACTCTAACCAAGTGAAAAAATAAACTTTCAACATCTTTCTCTAAATCCAGAGTAATTTATTAAAAAAGGGTGGCACACCATTTGGCAACTCCTATAGGTAGAGATGACCTGCTAATGCTTCTGCCTGGTATTTCCACTAGGGCCTGGCTCCCACTGAAGAGACCTCAATAAAGGTCGAAACTAGTCTGGGTAGTGGCCCTTCCTTTAATGCATAACATTAGACATATCCGCAAGGAGATGTGTTTTGCATTATAGGAGATACTGAGTTAGGAGTGTTGGTAGCTTTCTCCACCTTTGCAACGAGTTGCCCTGGTGTTGTATGACTTTACCCTAGTCCTGAAGATACTTCAGGCGCAAACTTTGTTTGCTCACACTTGGATAAAGGATTAAACTAATTTTATTGTAATAATAATAATTCAAAAACAGAAAAGAAAAGTAAACAAAATCATAGTTGTAGTAGGTATGAACGATTTAACTGGCAATAAGTTCAGTATGAGAGAGGACATGAAAGGGTTGCTGGAAGCAGTGAGAGTAAAAAGTGAGAAAGTGAAAATCGTTAGTATTTTATCTCGCTATGATAAAAATGAATTAAAAAGAAGGGCTATGATGGCAAACAATTTGATGCATAGGCTATGTAGAAGGAACGGATGTGAGTTTTTGGATGTGTGGAGTGAGTTTGAGGGAAGATTAGATTTGTATAAGAGGGATGGCCTACACCTGAATGCATTTGGTATCAGGAGCCTGGAAAAACTAATAACTGGTATGAGACCTAACACAGAGAGTCAGGGAAACTAAATTATAAAGGGAGGAATGGTGTGAATGTGAGTGTAAGATCAACAATGGTATATAACTGTGTTAATGACGGGAATGGTCTTTGTCATGGAAATGTTGATGAGGCGAGAACGATTTTGGGTTTGTGTTCGTCCATTTCTGACCCATCATATGTGTACAAAGATGTCCACGTGTGTAAGGCATTAGAGAAGAATAGAGATCTGCAAGTTGTCCAACTGTGTCAGGCAGACTGCAAACAAGAGTATACAAAAGAACATACAAGTAGATTATTATGTCTGTACACGAATGCTAGGAGTATCAGAAACAAAGGGGTAGATTTCGTTGCCTTAGTCAATACGTTGCAACCTCAGATTGTAGGAATTAATGAGACCTGGCTAACAGAATCAGACCTACTAACTGGTATCGAGTGTCATGGGTACAATATTTTTAGGAAGGATAGAATGGATAGGAGAGGAGGGGGTGTGCTGCTAATGATATCAGATGACTTAAATCCAGTTAGAGTTGAGACCTATGACTGTAGTAATACTACTAACAATATTTCATGTGGCATTGAGTTTGAAACCATCTGGTGTGAGGGGGGGAATCTAACAAGACAAATTACATAGTGGGGTGTTGTTACAGACCTGGTGGATCAGTAGCTGGTGATGAAGAAATGCATCACCAAATAGAAAAGGTGAGCGCGAAAAGAGTAATCATAAGGGGAGACTAATTATCCAAATATTGATTGGGGTAGCAGTAGAATCTCATGAGAAGAATGAAAATGCATTTATTGAGCTGTTGCGGGACAACTTCCTCAAGCAGCATGTGACAGAAGGAACTTGAGGTCAAAGAGTGTTAGAGTTGATTATAGTGTCAGAGGGCATTTCAGCTAAAGACGTAATTATTCAGCCTTCAGCTGGTGACAGTAATCATGCGGTACTCATTGGGAAGTGACTAAGTTTATGAATGTTCCATTCAGAAAAGGTTACATACTGAACTACAAAGCAGGAAATTATGACCAACTGAGGAGTATACTGAGTTCAGTGGAATGGGATTGGTTGCTGGATGGAAAGAATATCGACAGTGCATGGGAAGCATTTAAACAATACTTAAATGATGCGATATCAGATTGTGTTCTGAGAGTTCAAAGAATAAATAGAGTAGGAGTCAAATGGATGTGTAATCTTATTAAGCAAGAGATTTGTAAGAAAAGGACGATGTGGAAGGAATACCGTTTGCATAAGGATGACGTCCGTTATGAACGTTATAAGCAGCAGGCTAGAATAGTCACAACTGTTGTACGGAAAGCAAAGTCTGATTATGAAAAGAAACTGACTCTGTGAGCTAAAGACAACCCACAAGGATTCTATCGATATGCTGCAAGTAAAAGAAAGAATGAATATGAAAGAATAACTGTTCTAAATCCAGATGGTGTGAGGGTTACAGATGCAGAAGAAGTTGTTCATTTAATGAGTACCCATTCGTTAAAAGCTATGAACCCGGTGAACGTAGCATTGAGCTCACTGTTACCTCTTCACTAGATAAAGAAACGCAGTTGTGTGAGACCGCGGTATTATAGCTGTTGCACAAACTGAATGAGAATTCAGCAGTAGGGACTGATGGAATATCAGCACGTGTGCTAAAAGAGTGTTCAACTCAACTGGCCATTCTTTCGACCTGGATGTTTAATACGAGTCTCAGAACAGGGAAGATTCCGCAGGAATGGAAGGAATGTATGGTAATTCCATTGCACAAGGGTGGTGCAAAGACTGATGTATCCAACTATCGACCAATTAGTATCTCAGGAGTGGTGGTGAAAATTTTGGAAAAATTGGTTAGGACCCGCATTCAGAAATGGGTTGAGTGAATCTCTACTTTCCAATGAACAACATGGGTTTACTAAGGGAAGGTCATGTTTTAGCAACTTACTCACATTCTATAACAATGTTATCATTGAACTGGATGAGGGGAATAGATACACCATGATACTTTTGGATTTTGCTAAGGCTTTTGACAGAATACAGCATGGCAGACTGCTGCATAAATTGGAGAAAATGGGTTTGGGTTATACAATATTAGCATGGATAAGATGATGGCTGACTGACAGATATCAAAAAGTGGTATATGGGAGATCTGAATCTGCAAGGTTTAAGGTAACAAGTGGTGTACCATAAAGATCAGTGCTTGGTCCACAGTTATTCAGTCTGTACATTAATGATATTGGGAAGGATTTGACAAGCGACATACAGTTATTTGCTGATGATGCAAAGATAGGTAAGGTAATCAGGAATGCTGCTGATATGCAGTCTTTGCAGAATGATTTGAATAGGCTGGAATTGTGGGCATTGGAAAATGGGTGTTGTCAGTAAATGTAAAGTCATTCACTTCGGCGTGATTAGATATTGGTGGGATTAGGCTAGAAGAAACTGATGAGACTAGGGATCTTGGAGTGTTAATAGATAGGAAGTTGAAGTTTAGGGACCATGTGGCAAAGATTGCAAATACAACTCAAAAGATAATCGCAATGCTGAAACAAACATTCACATGTAAAGATAAGGATGTTATTTTGCCTCTTTACAAGGCCTTGATAAGATCACACTTGGACTATTGTGCACAGGTCTGGTTTCTGTTGTGATTCTGATATATTGGAGAGAGTACAAAGGAGAGTGTTTAAAATGATATCAGGATTGTGGAATACTGATTATGAAGACAGATTGAGAATTTGTAGACTGCAGACACTAGCAAACAGGAGAAAGAGAGGTGATATGATTGAGACTTACAAACTTCTGAAAGGGTCATACAGGATTTCAGTTGATGGAATTTTTCAATTTATGGAGGGTGGGCATCCTTGGAAGCTGAGAATGAAGGCCACCAAGAAGGGTGTGAAGGCTAGATTTTTCTCTCAGAGGGTGGTGCATGATTGGAATGGATTGCCATTGGATGTTGTGAGTGCAAGCAGTGCGAATGAATTCAAGAATAAGTATGATAGCTGGTGTGTGTAGTATGTGGCCTCCCTCAATAAGTCTCTGACTCTCTGGAGGTCTCTCTTAATAATAATAATAATATTGATATATTTTTTAATTTTAATAAATTTAAAATAAAATAAATAAAAATAAATTTAATTTTAATAAATTAAAATTTATTAAAATAATGAAGTATTACACGCATCATTTTAGCTTCCATGTTGAGGTTCTATTGAATTCTGATCTCTATCTGCAGTAACAGGCCAGCCTCTAAGTGAGAGTATTATAATAAACAGAAGTAACAGTCATGCTGTTGAGTTTCCTGTTTAAGTGATTGGTGCATAAAAAAAAATACCAGGCAGTCTAGATGGCAACTGAATTGATGATATCCTAAATACATATTCTCATTGAAGTTGGAACCCAGCATCCTACTTATTAACATTTTTTGTAGCATGGTTAGTTGACCTGTCAGGCAGGACTTACAGTAATTTAAAGAAAGGATAAAGTAAAGGTGACAATTTGAGGCTCAAATTGGTAAACCTAAAGTTTTGAATTTGTTTAAATCTATATCCTTGGCAGCAAGTATCAGAGTCTGAACCATCAGGAACAAGTTATTTAGAACTTTCTGTTCATTGATGATTTTATTTGATGGTATTTGCTATTCTGCTGATATATTCTGATGAGCATCCTAAGTGGTTTTGGTGTCAATGTTGGCTGGAATCCCATGATTTATGGAAGTGAAAATTGAGGTTGGACATTGGATGAACAGATTTTTGAGATCTGGAGGTTTATTTTTATTTATATATATTGGAATAATTGATGATGGTTTTAGACATCTTAAGTGACCGTTTACTTAAGTTTACTGAAAATAGAGCAGAACCATTGCATCAAAAACTACAGATGAAAGATAATAGCATGTGAAATGGTAAAACGGTGTTTGATGGTAGCAGTATTAGCTTGCATAACTAAAGTCAGGATAATAAATCATTTGGGAATTAAATTAACCAGCAGCATCATTAAGCTGGTAGATGAGAGAAACTGTCAAGCAGGCCAAAGGAAATTCCAAAGATTTCTTTTGCTGTGGCAAGTAAAAGGAAGAATAATTATAGAAGGATGTTTATAATCAATCAGACTATGTGGAAAGTTTTTATTTCACTTGATTACAATTTAAATTAAACCTGCCAAGAAAGTATATTCATGTTTAATCCTTGATCCAAATGTAAGCAAACAAAGTTTGTGCATAAAGCACCTCTATATGCAGTAGCCTAGTCATGAAAATACTTCACATACAAACTTTGTTTGCTTACATTTTGATAAAGGATTAAACAAGAATATAATTTCTTGGCAAATTTAATTTAATCAAACTATGAGGGTGGGCTGAAAAGTTCTTGGCCTCGACCATAGATGGTAACACTATTGGCACAATTTTTTTTTCTAAGTTGGTATATCGGTCATAAGCATGTATGTGAAATTGCAAGTCATTCTATCAAGTAGTTTGTTTTATACAGCTGTCTGAAACAAAAGTGTTATCTGTATCCCTTGAAATGGGATACAGACACTACTCCTTCCTTTTAGACAATTAAGAAATGGGCTGTCGACTTTAAACGTAGATGTACCAGCCTTGAAAATGATCCACATGAAGGATGTCCAAAAAGTGTAACAACACCCAGAAATCATTGATCAAGTGCACGATATAGCATTGGATGACAGGCAAGTCAAAGTGTGTGAAATTGCTGAGACTATAGGCATTTCAAAAGAACATGTAGGATACATTTTGCATGAAGAATTGCAAATGAAAAAGCTTTGCCGCGCTTGCTCACAGCAGATCAAAAACGCGCTCGCATGAAAATCTCTGAACAGTGCTTTAAGCGTTTTAACAAGAATAAAACTGATTTTGTGTGTTGATGTATTACTATGGATGAGACTTGGATTCACCATTACACACCAGAATCCAAACAGCAGTCAAAACAGTGGATAGAAGCAGGTTATTCAGCGCCAAAGAAGACAATTTTTTTTAAATAAATAAACCTGTGGTGCGATCATAATTAAAAGAAACACACGTATTAACCACAGTTAAAATTATTTAATTGTAAATATTTCATCCTAAGTATCTTAGGACATCATCAGTACAGTAGTTGAAACAATAATTGGAATAACATACAGTTAGGGTGCATGATTACAATAGAATCTCATTAAACGTGCATAACGTGTTACAGAAGTAAAAAATTGTAATTCTATTGTAATCATGCCCTAACTATATGTTATTTCTATTATTGTTTTAAACTACTGTACTGATGATGTCCTAAGATACCTAGGATGAAATATTTACAAATAAATAATTTTCACTGTGGTTAATATGTGTGTTTCTTTTAATAAAGGAGTCAAAGTCGGTTCCATCAGCAGGAAAGGCCATGGCATCGGTGTTTTGGGATGCTAAAGCCATTTTGTTTATTAATTATCTTGTAAAGGGTAAAACAATAACGAGGAAAAATTATTCCGATCTTTTAACCAGACTAAATGAAAAAATTCATGAGAAAAGAAATGGTTTGTAGAAGAAAAAAATCATCTTTCATCAGGACAATGCACCTGCCTACAAAGGTGTTGTGGCACAACATCTTCTCTACTCTTCATGATTCGTCCCAACTTCTCATTATCTGTAAACAACTAAATATCTTCATCAATATCTTTAATATACAAGTTAAGCATTAATGGCCCTTAAACAGATCCCAGAGGTACGCCACTGGTGACGTTCCTTTTCCTGGATATCGCTCCCCCACACACAACTTGTTGATACCTATCAGATAGCCAGTCTCCAATCCAATGCACCAATCTAATATCCAATCCCATCTGCTCTAGTTTGACTATCAACTTATCAAGAGGTAATCTATCAAAAGCCTTTGCGAAATCTAAGTATATTACTGGTATCCTTCTTCTCTGTCCAAGGAAGCAGTCACCTTATTGTAATAAGTAAGTAGATTACTAAAACATGACCTCCCTTTAACAAATGCATGCTGTCCATCAAAGATTATACCATTGTTTTCAACCCAATTCTGGATCCTAGTTCTCACAAGCTTCTCCAACAACTTAACTATAACACTTGATACACAGATAGGCCTATAGTTTGATGCTTGAGTTCTATCACCTCCTTTATGAAGTGGCACAACCTTGCACTCCTTAGGAACTTGACCCAGTGCAAGACTCTTATTAAAAAAATATGTCAAGGCCGGTGTCAGTTCCCTGGCACATTCCTTCAGAATACGCAGTGATATATTATCAAGTCCCACAGCCTTATATATGTCTAGTTTGACATTAAGACAAGTAAAGGCTGATGAGGCAAAACAAATATTCATAGATAAAAATATTTCATTTAATTCACTTATCACAATCTCGTTGATTATGATACCCATAACTACCTGTGATGATTATATTATAAAAGTGTTATATATTTTATCACTGTTATATATTATATCATTATTATTTAAAAATTATTGAGCCCATATATATATATATATATATATATATATATATATATATATATATGAAAGAATGATCATTAACTCTGTTAACATACTTATTTTTATAAAGAATTGAATGACTAGAACCAAGATTTAAGTAAAAAGGTTTTAATATAAAAACACGACTAGTTTCGGCTTGTAACAGCCTTCATCAGGTGACATTATAAAAGAAAGAAAAAAGAAAAAACACTAAAACACTGAAGCTTAAATAAACTATGAACATCATAGAGAGTCTCTATACATAATTGACACTAAAGCGTTGTGGTTGTATTTAACAACAATAACGAGGAAAATTTAGTGTTGTGGTTGTATTGTACTAAAGCGTTGTGGTTGTATTTAACAACAATAACGAGGAAAATTTAGTGTCAATTATGTATAGAGACTCTCTATGATGTTCATAGTTTATTTAAGCTTCAGTGTTTTAGTGTTTTTTCTTTTTTCTTTCTTTTATAATGTCACCTGATGAAGGCTGTTACAAGCCAAAACTAGTCGTGTTTTTATATTAAAACCTTTTTACTTAAATCTTGGTTCTAGTCATTCAATTCTTTATAAAAATATATATATATCTATATATATATATATATATATATATATATGAAAAGTTTTTTACCATGGGGATAATATATACAATTTCTCAGGTCATAGAGGCTGCAGATTTTGGTGGCACTAACAGAAAAGTCATAGTGCAGGATGTACCTCATCCATATGGCTTGACTGTAGCAGGGGATTTTATATATTGGACTGATTGGGAAAAGCGAGCAGTACAGAGAGCAAACAGAGAAACAGGCCAAAATATGGAAACTGTGTGTGGAAATCTTGCTGGTCTTATGGATATCCATGCAATTCAAGTGGACGATGTGGGTAGGTTTGTTGTTTTCTTTATCTGTATTATTATGCATATCATCTAGACACATTTGTAGTGTATACAGTTCTGCCAGTGTTCAAAATCACTGTTGTAGTCAGCTATTTATCTATACAGCAATCCCTTGATTAATGCGCCTAACGCGTTCTTTAAAACAGATGCATTAATCAAAAAATGCACTAATCGAATATAATAACCTATATGATTTGTTCCTCGGATTTCTTTTTTGATCCTTAATTTATTTTATAAAAGAATTAGGGTATGTCTCAGGACCTAGTTCAAGGAAAACCATGAAGCTGAAAGACAATAAAACATATTCAGAATATAAATTTATTATTCTGCTTCTTAACAAAGAATTGAGATAACATAGTTTGGCAGGCATTCTGTTTCTTTTTTTCATACAACTGACAGAATGGCCCTATTGCCTCTTCTGCAAATTTTACTGGTTCTCTCTTTACCAGGGTCAGTCTCTAAGCATTGCTGCTTAAAAACTTCGATTGTACGAAAACTATTTTCAAATTGTTTCTGTGAAACCTCTTTGGTCTTGTTGGTGATTAAATTTTCTTCATATTCTTCAGGATCTTCCCGCTGTTCATCTAAATTTAGTAGGTCGGAATCACTCAACTTCTTAGAATGAGATTTAATTAACTTAGATTCATTTGAAAAGCCTCTAAAATCATTTGCACAATGTGGAAGAATGTGCTTCCAAACAGCTCGCATATTGCTAGCAGTAAATTCATTCGACTTTGCGACTTTATAACCAGGCTGAGATTTCTCTGATTTGGCTAGAAAAGTCTTGGAAGGCATTCACTTCCAAAAAAAAGGCCGGTTTCATCAACATTAAATATGTGTCGATCACAATAGCCCCTTTCTTACACAGGTTTCTTCAAATCTCTGCATATCGCCTTATCTGCACTTGCAGCTTCGCCTGTGATTAGAACATTATGTAGGCTATTTCTCTTTTTGAAACGCTCAAATCACCCAGCACCAACATGGAATTCTTCTTCTTTTCCATCATCAATAGCCCTTTTTTCCAGGTTACAAAGAGACTTTTGATTTAATAAGGCCAGTGTTTAGCAGGATCCGTTTTTGGTTACAATCTTCGATCCATGTAAAAAGAAGTCTCTCTAATTCAATCATTATAGTACTTTGATTTTGAGTGCATGCATGATGAACTTGAAGCAGCATTACCTTTCTCTTTGTATTCAGCAGTTGATTCATCCATTTTTGTGTTCTTGTCCTATCTTTGCTCTGGATTCGCCTTGTTTATCTTTCTTTATTATTTCAAATTTTTCCTCCAATCAGATTACTTTTCGAATAATTTTAACACTTCTATTTTTTGCTCACTAATTCTTTTACTCATGGTTATGAAAATAAAGGTTAGGAAAATAATTTAAAATCAAAAAGTAAGGAAAACAATTGCATGAGATATGATCAGCAATCTGCTTTACATAGCATTTTGTGGTGAAGGTAACACAGAGGATTGCTGCTATTATGAGAAGGACACTGACCTGCAGAGATAAGAGGGTTATCATTCCGTTGTATAAGTCTCTGATCAGACCACACTTGGACTATTGTTCTCAGATTTGGTCCCCAGGATTTGAAGGGGATAAATTAACTGTGGAAAGGATACAAAGACGGATGACAAAGATGGTTTCAGGACTGTAGGATAGTTATGAGGATCGGCTGAGAGAATGTGGACTGCAGAGTTTGGTGGATAGAAGAAGGAGAGGTGATATGATTGAGACTTTTAAACTGTTGAGAGGTGGTTACAGGGTTGACACTGGGGAGTTCTTTCGCTTGGTTGAACAGCGGGAAGGAGTGATGACAAGAGGCCATCCCTGGAAGTTACGAAAGGAAACTGTGAGCAAGAGGGTAAGGAGTGGTTTCTTTGTGTGGAGGGTGGTTGAGCCATGGAATGCATTGCCTGATGGAGTGGTGGGAGTGAGAACGGTCAGTGAGTTTAAAGAGTGGTATGATAGACTTTGTGTTTCTTAAGGGGGACTCCCCTCGATGAGTCTTGACAGACTTTATGTCTTAGGAAGGACCTCCCTCGATGAGTGTTTTGACTCCTTGGAGGCCTGAATAATAATAATAATAATAATAATAATCACGACATAAATTTTGGCGGTAAATTTGGAACATAGTGTACATGGAATTAGTGTAGTATGCCATTAAAAAATAACTTTGTAAAATGCTTCAAATCGGTAACTAAATTATTTCATCCTGGTGAGTGATTTTTTAAAATAGTTAGTCATAAAAAATGCATAGATCGAAAGTTTTTAAAATCTGTGACATTTATTTTTAAGATGTATATTGGTGCACTAATCAAATTTGGGTATCAAAAAAAAATTTCGCACTAATCGGGGGTTCATTAATCAAGGGATTGCTGTACATACAAAAGCACTATTAAATTATTATTTACAGATAATTTTATGTATCCCATTTATTTGTTAATAGTATAATAATAATAATATATTATTATTATTATTATTATTATTATTATTAATTGGATACTTCATGGCATTCTAGGATTCTGTGTGGAGAACCATACTAACTTCTATCTCCATAAATGTATTCACTGATGAGCACTTGTCATCATCAATATCATAAATATTTTCTGTGCCTACTGGCACATAAGGCTGCAATGCTGGTTTTTCATCTGCTCCTGTCCTTCACAGCTGTTCTTGCTTCTACCTGCCTCATTCATTTTGGATTCTAGATGTATGAGGAAAAAAAAAAAAAGAAAACTAGCCGGAACATACTTGACTGCAATATGACTCACTTTCCAAGAATAACTGCCTGTTCTTAATCCACCTGACATATGTTGAAAAATCTCTCATATCTATCTTGTAAATTCCCCTCCATCTCTGTCTATTCATTGTACATCATAGATGCCAAAAGCATACAACAGGACCACCTGACAAGGACTGGCATGGCCCTGTTGTATGCTTTTCTGGATGTTTAAACTGTCTGAAGATCAGTTACTTCAGACACACCATCCATATCATTGAGGGTCTATCATTTCCTTTTTTTCCAAGAACATTATCTTTTATTTTTGTTTTGAACAGTCCTCTTTCTATTCTTTCAATGTCTTCAAAGTATTTCAGCTTTCTTCTGTCAAAATCCTTGTTGTGGTGGTGGTGGTGGTAGTTATAGCCTTTTGGCTGTTTAGGGGCAGCTATATACATGCCACCCTCTAGGAAATGACTATGAGCAAGATGATTTCCCATTGTCTTCCTCACCATACTATATCCTATGACTGTACCCTGTGTGTTCATGGGGCCGGTTTGCCTACTTGCAGGATGAAAAACCCCAGATAAACTGGTGGGAAAAAAAAACCCTGCTGTCCACGCCCAAGACCAGCTAACTTGGCTATGGCTGAGGAAGATCCTTACGCTCCTCACATCATTGACGGGAATCAAACCTAGGACACTCCTTCCCAAGGCATATGGTTGCGAAGTGCAAAGCCACTAGGCTAACCATCCAGACTCAAATTCCTTAAGGAGCCTTAAAGTTCAACCAATCATTTCTAGCATCTATTAATTTGTCTACCTTTCAGTATATGATATCCTCAATAGCCCTTATGTAACACCACATCACAAAAACATATCTCCTTATCCTATCAAACTTCTTTAGGTTCCAAATCTCACATCCATAAGTCATTGTTGGCAAAACAACTGCATCCAGAATCCTCAACTTTGTTCCTATAAAGATCCATCCTTTCAGATTTCAGACAAGTCTCTGACAGTTAATTACTGTTGCTAACTTTAGATCCCTCTTTTTTTTCCTCCTGTTTACATTACTCATATAACTCACAGTTATAAAACCCTTTCATTTCAGTAAATTATGGAAACTTCAACAATGTTAGGAATAATTACTTTAATTTGTCAATCTAACAGATAAACTTAGGTGTTGACAGTTATTCATTACTTATTTTTAACTGTATTAACAACACCAAACAATTTTATCAAAAGATGTTTTATTAACTGCTTGTATTTAGCTGAATTTCAAATCAGCATCATCAGAACACAATGCAGTTAGTATACGCCACAGTGAGTAAGTGAAACAATACAATTGTAACAGACAAAAGATCTGAAATCCTATTTTGGCACCCTCTATGATGTAAAAAAAACATTACAGCTATGTGGAAGTTGCTCTTACAATAACAGTCTCCCAAATTTTTTTCAAATTAATGCACCCATATTTGTTTAGGTTAGGAGAATTCTTCAAAGCCATGGCTGACTCAAAAAATAATCTTTCAGATCTATAATGGCTTCTAAATAGCACATTAGGTTTCTTCCATCTAATCCTGTGTGGAAGGGTATCCAATGTGGGGTCTACTAGTCCTGAATTGCCATAGTAATAGAAGTGAATATATTTTTTATGTTCTTCCAGGTGGATGTTAACTGATCTTCCTGTTTGTCCATAGTAGGCCAAGTCACAGGAAACTTCATACACTCCAGGGTTTGCTAGAAGGTAAAGTGTATCCTTAGGTAAGCAGATCAGAGTTGCTAATTTAACACGAGGTTTGAATGTGGTGCAAAGGCCATGTTTCATCAGTACTTTGGCTATCTTTTCTGATGTATCTCTGACATAGGAGATAGAAATGGCAATGTTGTGTTCCTGTGTATTAGGGGATGGAGGGGTAATGAGGTTATGGAGTATTTTATCTGTTTTTAGGGATTGTAGCTGTTGGCCAAGAACGTATGGCGCAGATATTTGAGTTCTGTGGACAGAGCTGTGTTGTTAGAACACATAGCTCTGGCTCTGTGTGTAAGTGTTTTTAAAATGCCATAGTGTTGAGTTGGATGATAATGTGATTGTTTATGTAGATATCTTCCTGTGTGTGTTGACTTTCTATAAATTGAAAAAGATAGTGATCCATCTGAAAGTCGGCTGACTAATGTGTCAAGAAATGGTAAACAGTTATTTGATTCTTTTTCTACTGTGAAGTGGATTTTGGGGTGCTGATTGAAGTAGATGACAAATGCATCCAAAGTGTCTTGTGGGGCCAAATGGCAAACACATCATCTACATAGCAACCACACTAGTGACTTGTATGTAGTTGTGGTAAGTACTTTGTTTTCAAAGTGTTCCATGTGTTCCATCATAGTGTTCATCAAAGTGTTCCATCAGGGGAAAATTTAGATTTGATCAAATCAAGGGTGTCTATCAGTGGTACGTTGGAAATAAAGAGGTGACATCAAAACTAACCATTATGTCTGAATTTTTAAGAATGTGATTTTCAACTAGTGTTTTGAAATGGACTGAGTTTTTTACAAAAGTAGGAGAGTTGCCAGTAAGGGAGGCAAGTGACTTGGTAACTGTTGGGCCAGTTTATAAGGGACTATCTATGCTATCGACTATGGGGCATAGGAGGATATTAAGTTTGTGGATTTTTAGTAATCCATACATAAGGGGGGTGGTTTAACATGAACTGGTTTTATTTTTTTTGATGATTTCTTTTGGCAAGGAATTCACTGTTTTCAGTAATTTTCGGACTTTTTTCCTTTCAGACATAGTGGGATTTCGTTCTATAATTTAGTACATAGAACCATCACATAGGAGATCTTGCATTTTTCTGTTATAATCTTCTTCATTCATGATAACTGTTGCATTTTCTTTATCGGCTTTTGTAATAATAATATTTTTATTCGTATACCACTTTTTTAGAGCAATTATTTCTTTTTATATTGTTTTTTGGTGGTTTAGCCTTGTTTAGGATGCTTGCTATATCTAAACACACATTATTGGGCATTGCCAGTGGAAGATCATAGATGCACTGTTTCTAGCTTCTTCATGATTTCTAATTTTGGAATTAGAAATTTGTTTGGGTGTGATGGCATAGTTATGCCTGAGTCTGAGAGTTCTTGGTTTCTTCAGTGAGTATTTCAGATGATAAATTTACGACCACGCAGTCTTGTCAAAGTTGCAGTTATTATGTAGTATGTTGGCACCGTTGTAAGATTTCATATTTCTTTAGGTGTCTGCTTTAAACTTTTGTGAATTCTTTTTTTGCTGCAACTTCAGAAATGTGATATAGGGCAGTCCACATTTCAGGATTTAACATGTTGATTAGTTCTTCTTGTAGAGCGGTGATAGAGCTGTTTATCTTCTTAAGCTCTCTGCGAGAGTAGTAGCGATTTGTTCTTGGAGAAGCGCTAACAACTAACATCCACCTGGAAGAACATAAAAAATATATTTGCTACTATTACTATGGCAAGTCAGGACTAGCAGACTAAGTGTTGGATATACCTTCACACAGGATTAGATGGAAGAAAACGAATGTGCTATTTAGAAGGCATTATAGATTATTATTATTATTATTATTATTATTATTATTCAGGCCTCCATGGAGTCAAAAGACTCAGTGTGGGAGGTCTTTCCTAAGAACATAAAGTCTGTCAAGACTCATCGAGGGGAGGTTCCCCCCCCCCTAGGAAACACAAAGCCTTTCATACCACTTCTTAAACTCATTGACCGTTCTCGCTCTCACCACTCCATCAGGCAATGCATTCCACGGTTCAACCACCCTCCACGCAAAGAAACCACTCCTCACCCTCTTGCTCAGTTTCCTTTCGTAACTTCCAGGGATGGCCTCTTGTCTTCACTCCCTCCTGCTGTTCAACCAAACGAAAGAACTCCCCAGTGTCAACCATGTAACCACCTCTTAACAGTTTAAAAGTCTCAATCATATCACCTCTCCTTCTTCTATCCACCAAACTCTGCAGTCCACATTCCCTCAGCCAGTCCTCATAACTATCCTTGTACAGTCCTGAAACCATCTTTGTAATCCTTCTCTATACCCTTTCCACAGTTAATTTATACCCTTCAAATCCTGGGGACCAAATCTGAGAACAATAGTCCAAGTGTGGTCTGATCAGAGACTTATACAACGGAATGATAACCCTCTTATCTCTGCAGGTCAGTGTCCTTCTCATAATAGCAGCAATCCTCTGTGTTACCTTCACCACCTTTGCAATATGTCCCCTAAACTTCAGGTTTCTATCAATCATCAACCCCAGATCTCTTGTCTCCCCTACTTCCTCCAGTATAACTCCTCCCATAGAGTATGCAGCATCCCATCGATGTTTCCCAAACCTCAAGCCCTTACATTTTGCTGCATTAAACTGACACCCCCATTCATTTGCCCATCTATCTAGCTTATTCAAATCCTCTTGCAGGGCTACCACATCTGCACTATTACTAATAATCCTTCCCAGCTTCGCATCATCCGCAAAAAACTGAATATCCCCTTGCAATCTCCACTGGCAATGTCATTGATATAAAGGTTAAACAATATAGGTCCTAGTACTGAGCCTTGTGGGACCCCACTTGTAACCCTCTGCCTCCTTGAAACTGCTCCACCATACACAACTCTCTGATACCTATCAGACAGTCAATCCTGAATCCAGTTGACCAATCTGACATTCAGACCCATGTGCTGCAACTTAAATATCAGCTTATCATGTGGCACCCTGTCAAATGCCTTCGCTAAGTCTAAGAAAATGGCAGTATATGCCTTTCCCTCATCTAATGTTCTTGTAACTTTATTATAAAAGGCTAGCATATTGCTAAAACAAGAGTGCTCTTTCACAAATCACATGTTGACTCTCACAGATAACATTACCCTCATCAATGTGGTATACGGTCCCTCACTACTTTCTCCAAGATCTTACTAACTACTGATAAAACACAAACTGGTCTATAATTAGACACTTCCAGTTTGCTACCGCCTTTATGCAATGGCACTGTCTTACCTTCCTTCCATTCCCTGGGCACCTTTGCCGAAGCCAGACTTTCATTGAAAAGCCACGTTAAAGGCACTGTCAGTTCCCTAGCACATTCTCTCAAAACTCGTGGTGAAATAATATCCAATCCCAAAGCTTTACTGACATCCAGAGTACTCAGTATCTGAAACACACTCTCCTCCTGTACCTCTAAACCTCGAACCAGCCCTATCCCTCTAGCATTAAAACTGACATCTCTAGGATGAAATACTCCAATAAAGTGTTCATTGAACAATTCCACTATGTCCTCTGCATCAGTCACTCTATTCCCATTTTTATCCCACAATATCATTCTTCCACAGTCATTTCTCCTCCTACTGGCCACATAGCTAAAAAATTCCCTAGGATTTTCTTTGGATCTTAGGGCCAATCTCCTCTCATATTCCAGTTTCGCTTTCCTTACCACACTAGTCACTCTTCTGGCCTGTGTCTGATATTCTTCATGCATCTTCTCTTCACCTGTCTCCTTATATCTCTTCCATAGCCTCTTTTTCACATGCAATTCCTGTTTAATATTGTTTGTCATCCACTTTACTCCAAATTGTGTCCTCTTCTTCAATCGTGGTATACAACTTACCATTGCTGATAACAAATATTCTTTCACCATTTCTCATGCACTAGTGATATCCCGGCCTTCGAATTCCTCCCTCCATGAAACTTCCCGAAGTTGACGTCTAAGGCTATTATAATCACCTGCCTTATAATTCCACATAAGTTCCCGTCTCTTTGATACTCCTGCATGTCTATTCATTTTCCAAGTCAACACCATATGGTCACTCTCTCCAACTGGTGGGAGAGACATCAACTCAGTTATTATCAACTCTTCCGATGCTATAACCAAATCCAAAACTCTTGAACTTCTTGTTCCCTCTGTTACATGTAGCCTAAGACATTTGTCCCTCAAGAATTCTAGAAATTCCATTCCCCTATTGCTACATGCATCTTCCTCTCTCCAATTTATACTACTGTAGCTAAAATCTCCCACAACAATCATTCTTCTTGCACTTGCCAAACTTAGCTGTCTAAACATCTCCTAGGAGGGGAAAGCGTGGTGGTGGGGTACTGCTTATGATAAATGATGACCTATGTCCTCTAAGAGTGCTTTGGAAGGAAGTGAGACAAATGTTTTTGAGAGCGTATGGTGTGAGGTAGAGGTAGGCAAGACATCCTCTGTGCTCCTGGGTCTATATCAACACCCCACTAAATATCCTGTCTTGCCTACCTCTACCTCACACCATATGCTCTCAAAATCATTTGTCTCACTTCCTTCAAAAGCACTCTTAGAGGACATAGGTCATCATTTATCATAAGCAGTACCCCACCACCACGCTTTCCCCTCCTATCCTGGCAAAAAATGCTATACCCAGCGACTTGTATTCCTGTTGTTATATCCCCTTCTGTCAACCACATCTCAGTGATCGCAATAATATTTGGCCAGGCTGATGCTATCTGCACCACCAATTCCTCTCCCTTATTCCGGATACTCCTGGCATTAGTATAAAGCATATAAATGCCATTGTTTCTATACCCAGCATTATCCCTTCTAGACTCCACTGGGCTCAGTGTTACCTGACATCATCTCCATTCTCCCAAGTATCCATTCCCACAAGAGGCCACCCCTGCTATCATCCTCCCTGGGACACACTGACTCGTTCAGAACAGCAATCTCTCCAAATGCCTACATCCTTCCTCATACAAATAAGCGGTCTCTTGCATACAATTCCTCTCTTTCCTCAAACGCACTCCAAGCATCCACATATACCAGTCCTCTCTTATCACACATTCTCACTATTATGCCATTCACTATCACCGCTCTTCTGCTCAGCTCATCATTATCATATCTAGGCAACACGCACACTATTTTTCCTCTCTCTGTCTTCTTCCGTACAGTCTCAAGCAAAAACCTCATATCTCTCGCTGCCCGACTTACATTACCACTCAAGTCATTTGTTCCTACAATCACAATCATCTCATCCACCCTTTCACCTCTCTTAATTGCCGTAGCCACCCTTTTTATTGTTCCTCCTGGCAAACACTCACGCATCCTATCTTGAACACCACGGATCATTGAGTCGCCATACATTATACCTCTTACCATTCCCTCCCTCCTATTGTTTTCATTCTCTCCTCTTCTTTCATTCCCATAGGTCTCTCTCATTCCCTCTCCTCTACTGCTATTCTCTCTTCTAGCATTCCCATAACTCTCTCTCCTACTGTTTCCATTCTCTGCTCTTGTAGCACTTCCATATCCCGTTCTAGCATTCCCATTCCGTCTCTCCTACTGTTTCCATCCTCACGTCTTCTAGCATTCCCATACCTCTCTCTCATTCCCTCTCTTCTACTGTTTCCATTCTCTCCTCCTCTAGCACCCCCATACCTCTCACTCATACTCCCAAAAATCTCTCTCTCCCCTACTCTGAATCACCTTGCATTTATCTCTTCCATTCTCCTAATCTTATCTTTCATACTTCTGCTCTCATTCACAAGACATTCCACCTCCTCTTTCAGCTCATCTATCTCCCTCTGCAGGTCAGTCACTCTTAATCTAAATTCACTCTTCCAAACAAAACCATCTCCTAAATTTTCGCAGTCACTCACACCTTCCACACTATCAACTATTATTTTCTCATTCATATATATATTTTTTTCATTCTCTCCTATCACACTACTTGTCTTCCTACATTCATTCCCCGTTCCTGGAGCAACAAGGTCGGATATAGATCTGAAAGATTATTTTTTGAGTCAGCCATGGCTTTGAAGAATTCTCCTAACCTAAACAAATATGGTTGCATTAATTTGCCAAAAATTTGGGAGGCTGTTATTGTAAGAGCAACTTCCACATAACTGTAATGTTTTTTTTATTATTATTATTATTATATATATATATATATATTTTTTTTTACTACATTAGAGGGTGCCAAAATAGGACTTTAGATCTTTTGTTCATTACAATTGTATTGTTTCACTTATTCACTGTCATGTATACTAGCTGTGTTGTGCTCTGATGATGCTGATTTGAAATTGAGCAAAATATAAGCAGTTAATAAACCATCCTTTGATAAAATTGTGGTGTTTTTAATACTGTTAAAAATAAGTAATGATTAATTTCTCAATATTGCATCTTCATATTAGGGTCATCATCTGAAGTATACACATATATATATACAAAGACAAGTTATATTACATTTCAAACAGTATAAAATTTGTGTTCCACTCTACATATTCTGCAGTCTCCAGTATCCTGATTACCCATCTCTGCATCTACTCATTTTTAATATTTCCATCAACAAATCTGTGGTCTATGTGATCATTTGGGATCATACAAAAGAAGAACTAATGAATTACCTCAACCAAATCAATAGTTTCCACAATACCATCAAATTCAAATTAGAAATTGAAAAAGATAAAAAACTGCCATTCCTTGACATTTTAATAAAGAAACAATCCAATAATAGTATCAACCTATCTGTATACAGAAAACCTACAAATACTGGACGTTACCTCCATTTCAACTCAGCTCATCACATAGCTCAGAAACTTAGCATTATCCATAGTCTCAAGAAAAGAGCTATACAGTATACGACAGACAAGGATGACCTACTAACAGAATTAACCACAATATCTAGAGAACTTTCTTTAAATGGTTACCCTAAAAGACTCTATAACAAGATTCTATTTACTGATATACCACATCGACAACGTGATGACGTCCAATACATCAGTACAATTACAATTCCTTTTGTCAACAACCTTTCCAAAAAATTAGCTAACCTTTTAAAACCATACAAGATCAGAGTGGCATTCAAACCAATCAATACTATTCGGAAATTTTTAAGATCACCGAAAGATCCTCACCCATTCTACAAATACTCTGGAGTATATAATATTCCTTGCTCATGTGGTATTAGTTACGTAGGTCAGACATCTAGAAGCTTCGAAACGAGAAAGAAAGAACACATAGGATATGTCAGAAATAACAGACAAGACATTTCAGGCCTTTCATGCCACTTTGCCTCTACTAACCATCACATTGAGTGGGATAAGAGCCTTATGCCATACATAGAAGATAACTACCATTCAAGAACCTTTAAAGAAGCAGCTACAGTCGCCCGTAAAACTGAAAACCTAAACAAGAATCAAGGTCTAATTTTACCAGAAATTTGGAAAACTTTTGTCAGATCATTAAACATCAAAGAAATGAACTTTCATAACAATTACGTCATGAGTCATCACGAATAAATCACGTTAACGAGACACGCACATTGTCACGCACAATACCAATTTTTGTATGATTTAGAACCATCGGTTATAACCTAGTCTGTAACCTTCATTTTGTGCTTACTGATTTGTATTCCCTGAGGATGCCAATAGAAACAGATTGGCGAAACATGTAGGAGGATAAAAATAAAGCTACTTGATAAAGATTTTATAAAAAAGTGTAATAGTCTTATAAATCTGTGGTCTGTTTCCTGAGGGTTAGTGGATATAAATAAAATCACAGCATTGTAGGAAAGATGGATTAGATGTACAAATAGCTTGTGTTAACAGTTAAATGGAATGAACTACACCTATGGAAGGGAAGTTATTATTATTATTATTTTTATTTTTATTACATGACCTCTCCGAGGAGTTCCAAACTCATCAAGGAAGGGTACTCTACAACTCTCTGTCTCCACCACTTAATCAACTAACTGCCACTACCTTTATCACCTACACCAATGCCATCTTCCGCCCACCATGACAAGTATTTTTTGTCTGTAAATTGTGTGTTCTCAAGGCCAATTTTTCTGTATGCAGAATGAAAAACCCAAGTTTCCTGGAGAAAATCCCCTGCTATCTCCAAATGAGATCGGCTAACTCACCTTTAATTGAAAAAAAAAAAACATATAAAGATTCTTCTCGTCACAACAAGAATCAAACTAAGGACTTTTCCAATCAAAGGGTGTAACGTCATTATTTTAATAATGTTTTTTTTTTCAAATAAAAATAAATATTATTTAAAAAGTTCATGTTTATTTCAATAAACATTATTTAAAAACCCTGTTATTTATGACTGTATAACCTAATGGTTTTCAATGTAGGCATATGAAAATAACAAGGATTAATTTCTGCAGTATTGTCAGTAAAATGAAAAATAAATAAATAAATTTTCTTTTTTCATTGTACTGATTTGAAAAATAAAATATGAATATATTTCACGTGCAAAACATTGTTTTGCTTCCTTGGGATAAAGATTAAAAGCCAAGCATAAAATTTTCTTGGTATCTGTAATATATAATAAATCTAAGGAAAAAACTTTCTACATCTTTCTCTCATCCAGAGATTTTTATTAATAAGGTCAAGCACCTTTTGTCTACTTGTATATCAGATATATATAACTTCTGCATTATTTCAACCTTGGTATCTCTCTCTCTCTCTCTCGGGTCTGGCTCCCACTGATGAGACCTAAATAAAGGTCAAAACCGGTCTGGGTAGTGGCCCTTCCCATTATGCATTGCATTATACATGTCTGAAAGGGGGGGGATTGCTTTGCATTATGGGATACATACTAAGGCAAGTGATATGAAGTCATTAGCCTCTATATACAAGTAGCTTAGACGTGAATATATTTCATGCACGAAACATTGTTTTGTTTCCTTGGAATAAAGATCAAAAACCAAGTATAAAATTTCTTGGTATCTTTAACGTAAAATATGACAACCTTACCATTATTAAATAAATTCAATAGTAGGGTTGATCTCTTGTCACATTTCAAAATAGATCATTTATTTCATTTTCACCCATGTTAAATTCTTTTTTATCCATTGGTACAAGCACAAATTTTCACCCATGTGAAATTCTTTTTTATCCATTGGTACAAGCACATTTTAATGTGACATAACTCTCAGGGGACCCTGTAACCCCTAGAGAGTGCGTCCCCTGGGTGGCGGATAGGGGAGCCCACCATGTGTGTGTGTGTACATGCACGTGCGTGTGTGTAAATATACAGGGTGTTCGGGATAAATTTGACAGTTTCGTAAGGAAAAAGAAAATCTTCTTTGTATCTATTAAATTTAATGAATTGACAAAAAAACATTACAGGCAGAGTTAATTACAATACTATCAACAAGATTTACTCAAAATAACCACCATTAGCATCGATCACAGGTTCAATTCTGCTTCGGAACCTCGAACAAGCTGATGCTACAGTCTCCCTGGGAAGGGCCGCAAAAACTGTTTTAATTTTATCCATTAACTGGGCTTTTGTATTACTGGAAGTGCGATTGGTGTCTTTTTCAACTGCGCCCCATACAAAATAATCCATGGGGTTAAGGTCTGGGGAGTTTGGAGGCCAAACATTTGGACTGGTGAAGTCGTAGAAATTTTCAGACAACCATTTTTGACTTTTCCCAGAGGTGTGGCAAGGGGCCGAATCCTGCTGCCATACATACGGCCTACCATTGGCTACCCTTGTTATCCAGGGCTTGACTACAGTTAGCAACTCCACGAACAAAGCCCGAATTCCAATGCCAGGGTTCTTCAACACCTGTTCCTGCAGATTTGTGAGGAATTCTGCTGTACGAACGCAATCAGATCGTCTGCTAGGGATCTTTCTTCTTGCTACATCCTCGTAGTCACCATTGCAAGTCTCTACTTCATGCCTGATTGTTTTTACTGTATTCAGGGAGCATTGGGCAGCAGTCGTAATATCCTTATTTTGATGGCGGGCACGAATCATCATGATACAAGTTATTCTCTTCCATGATTCAGGTGGGTTCCAGCTATCCATCCTTTCTGACATCTTGTATATGAATGAAGAAGGGTCCAAACTTTTAAATGAAGAGAAGTGTGTGTTAATACATGTAACTTACGGAAAAATATAATTAATTATAAATATGTCAAATTTATCCCGAACACCCTGTATATATGGTGGGGTGGTCCGAATATACTGAATAAGGACTCGTGGACCAACAGGGCCATAAGGGGCAATCATCTTGATTGTAAGGGAAGCGGCACTCCCATGGACCCCTAGCTGGATCTATCCTCTCCTTCTTCTACTTCGAGGAAGACCCACTTACTTTAATCTTTCCTATAAGGCCTTATCAGCCAACTCTTCTTACTTTATGACCCTTGTGCTATTAGAGTACTCGAGGGCCATGGGGTCTTTTCATTTCTGGCCTTACAACTATGTCCTCTCTATAAACCTTACTATATTTCTTCTATAATCTACCCTTTCCCCTTCAATATACCCTATTCCTCCTATGGGTTTAAATTCGGAAGAAGGCGAGTTCAGAAGCCTTAAGGTAGCAACCCTACCACTGAACTATTCCATCGTCAGGCTAGTCCCCTGACATGGAGAACATAACCATACTTGTAAGCTGACAGAAAAAGATAATCGGATTGAATCTATGGGAAACGACTCTGGAATGGAAAAGGGAAAACGAAAATGGAAACGACAAAATATAATACACATAGCAAACTGGAATGTAAGAGGAATAGCATATAAAGAAATAGAATTAGACCAGTTATTAAATGAAAGAAATTTTAAAATAGCAGTAATCACCGAAACAAAAAAGAAATTAAAAGGAACTATGAGAACTGAAAATTTTAATGTGATATACAGTGGAGTCGACAGAGACCAAAGAGCACAAGCAGGAGTCATGATTTGGATTCATAACTCCCTTTCAAAACAGTTAAAACATTATAAATTATGGAATGAAAGAATAATAGAAGCTAGAATAAAAATAGATAGAGGCTATTTAACAATAATTGGTTTATATGCCCCAGAAGAAGGAAGAGAACAGGATAATATTATTATTATTATTATTATTATTATTATTATTAAACAAGACCTCATGGAGTCAAAGACTCATCTAGGAGGTCCTTTTATCTCACACACATCTCATCATACCGGGTCTTAAACACATTCAAACTCCTTGCAGACACCACACTCTCAGGCAAGGCATTCCAATCATTCACAACTCTGCACGAAAAAAACCTGCCTCTCACTCCCCTACTCACACCCTCTTTATACAGTTTCCAGGGATGACCTCTGGTTCTCCCCTGATCTCCCACTATTCACTGTAGAACTTCTCCACCATTGATCCTATAGCAACCCCTTACCAACTTGTAGGTCTCTATCATATCTCCCCTCTTCCTTCTCTCCACTAGTCTCTGCAAATTACATCTTTTCAATCTTTCCTCATACTCGACATTCCAGAGGTCAGAAACTACCTTAGTCAGTCGCCTTTGGACCCTTTCCAACATCTCCTCATCCTTCTGAAAACCAGGTGACCAAATCTGGGCACAATAGTCCATGTGTGGCCTAATCAAAGCCTTATACAATGGAACAACAATCTCCCTACTTCTACACGTCAGTGTCCTCCTCATCATTCCCAGAAGTCTTTGTGTTGTCTTCACAATTTTGGCGATGTGACCCCTAAATTTTAGATCCTTATCCACTATCACTCCCAGATCTCTTATTTCCTCTACTTCCAACAATATATTCTTACCAAGCATAAATTCTGCATCCCATCTTTGTTTTCCAAATTTTAAAACCTTACATTTTGCAACATTGAACTCACACCCCCATTTGCTTGCCCAATCACTCAATTTATTCAAGTCTTCTTGCAAGGCCACAACATCTTCACTACTCTTTATGGTTCTTCCCAACTTTGCATCATCTGCAAACAACTGAATATCTCCATCCAAATCTTCGCCAATATCATTAATATACAAGTTAAATAGTAATGGCCCTAAAACAGATCCCTGAGGCACTCCACTAGTGACTTTCCTTTTCCTGGATATTGCACCCCCATACACAACTTGTTGATACCTATCAGATAGCCAGTCTCCAATCCAATGCACTAATCTAATATCCAACCCCATCTGCTCTAGTTTGACTGTCAACTTATCATGAGGCACTCTATCAAAAGCTTTTGCGAAATCCAAGTATATTACTGTGTATCCTTCTCCTCTGTCCAAGGAAGCAGTCACTTTATTGTAATAAGTAAGTAGATTACTAAAACACGACCTCCCTTTAGCAAATCCATGCTGTCCATCAAAGATTATACCATTGTTGTCAACCCAACTCTGGATTCTAGCTCTCACAAGCTTCTCCAACAACTTAACCACAACACCCGACACACAGATAGGCCTATAGTTTGATGCTTGAGTTCGATCACCTCCTTTATGAAGTGGCACAATCTTGCCCTCCTTTAACATATTGATTTTTATAATCAGCTACAAAACATATATAATAAAATAAATAAAAATGATTGCATAATTTTAGCAGAAGACTTAAATGCAAGAATTGGAAACACAAAAATTAATAATAATATAGGAATACATGGAGAACACACTCTAAACAGAAATGGTAAAAAATTGATTGACTTTGTAGTTTATAATA
Source organism: Typopeltis vanoorti (assembly GCF_054136105.1). NCBI lineage: Eukaryota > Metazoa > Arthropoda > Arachnida > Uropygi > Thelyphonidae > Typopeltis > Typopeltis vanoorti. The sequence goes on along the minus strand of NC_143573.1, from coordinate 68,321,347 downwards.
ACCTAAAAATAATGAATTCCTTCTATAAACATAAAGACATACATAAATATACTTGGGCAGCAAGAGGATGGAAATCAATATTAGATTACTTCATATTAAATGAAAAGACATCAAAATTTTCACTAGATGTTAGAGTTCACAGAGGATATGAAATAAGCAGTGACCACTTCCTTGTTAAAATAAAATTAAGATTACCACCTAAATGGCTACAAGTAACAAAAACAGAAAGAAAAATTGAAACATTTGTTTATAAAACTAGACTATTGAATGACACAAATGTTCCTTGTTAAAATAAAATTAAGATTACCACCTAAATGGCTACAAGTAACAAGAACAGAAGGAAAAATTGAAACATTTGTTTATAAAACTAGACTATTGAATGACACAAATGTACAATGGCTATATGAACAAAGAATTAACCAGTATCTAGATAAAATAAAACAAAATGAAGAAATAGAAATAGAATGGCTTAATATAAAAACGATACTAAATGCAGCAGCAAATGAAAGCTTAGGAAAGACCAAAAAATTCAATAAAAGAAAAAAACTGAAGATCTGGGATGATACAATCAAAGAAATAATCAAAAAGAAAAAAGAAGCCTATCACAAATGGTTAAGCAGTAAAAGATTAGAAGATGAAATAGAATATAAAAGAATAAGAGCCATAGCTAAAAGAGAAGTCAGAAAAAGACATAGAGAATCATGGAATAAATTTGTTTCTAATTTAGAACATGATTTATATAAAATAAGACCCAATGTATATAAGATTTTGAAACACCTAAATGCAGATACCAAAGAAAACATAAAATTAAACACTGAATTGAAATTAGAAGAATTTCTAAATTACTACACAGAACTGTGGACAGACAAATATTTTAAAAAAGACAACTGGCAAACAATTAACGAAAATGAAAAGGAAATAACTGAAGAAGAATTAGAAATCAGCCTGAAAGAAACAAGAAACGGAAAATCACCTGGAGAAGCTAGGTTCAGAACTATATAAATATGCAGGAACAAGATTCAAAGGAAGACTTATTATTTTTAAATAAAATTTACTCAACTGGTATCCCCCCCAATAGAATGGAAAAAAGCAATTGTGATTCCTATCTTTAAGAAAGGTAATAGAGATTACCCTAAAAACTATAGAGGTATCAGTATACTAAATTCATGTTACAAAATATACAGCAGAATCTCAAATAACAAACTAATGAAATATTCCGAAAACTTTATTCTAGAGGTACAAAATGGATTTAGAAAAGGACGATCATGTATAGACTCAGCTTTCTGCCTAAAATTAATAATAGAGAAAAGAAGAGAATATAATTTAGAAACACATATTGCATTTATTGACTTTGAAAAAGCATTTGACAAAGTTAAAAGAAACATATTATTTAACATATTAAAAGAAAGACAAATACCAAATAATATCCTAAAAGCTGTCACAAGTATATATGAAAATAATCAAATACAAATAAGATTAAATCATGAGCTATCATATACAAGAGAGATAAACCAAGGGGTCCGACAGGGATGTCCCCTCTCAGCAACTCTTTTTAATATCTACTTAAATGAAATAATAATAAAATGGAGTAAAAATTTACATCAAGGAATTAAACTTTCACCTACAATTAACTTAAACACTCTCCTCTTTGCAGACGACCAAATAATAATTACAAATTCTGAAGATAACTTACAGAAAGCTATTTTAAATCTAAATGAGATATCCAAAGATTATGGTATGATAATATCAACAGAAAAATCAAAAACTATGGCCTTTAAAGGACAAGATCCAGGAAGAACTAAAATAGTATTAGATAACAAGATCTTAGAACAGGTGAATTCATTTAACTACCTAGGATGTATGATCACCTATGAAAATGAAAAAGATATAAACATAAAAATTGCAAAATATTTAAAAATAACAGGAGTAATTAACTCTATATTTAAACCAAACCTAGTTCAAAAACAAACCAGGCTAAAAGTATACAACACATTAGCCCTACCGGTCTTAATGTATGGAAGCGAAATCTAGACAATAAAACAAAAAGACAAACAAAGATTAACAACAGCAGAAATGAAGTTTATGAGAAAAACTGCAAAGTATACCCTATTTGATCACAAAAGAAACGAAGATATTATGAAAAGAATTAAACCAAGAACCAGTAATTGAAAAAATTAAAAAATATAAACATAGATGGATGGAACACGTTCAAAGAATGAAAACAGAAAGATTACCAAAACAAGCCTTAAAGTACAAGCCATTAGGAAAAAGAAAACCAGGACGTCCTCTTAAACGATTCAACGATGACTTCTAAGGCCGGAACAGACCATACTAGGCCTAAATCCTTGATACGTATGATGATGATGATGATGATGATGACAAGTACATAAATAAACTGGACCACACTGAAGAACAATAAAGGAAATTCCAAACATATTTTGATTTTATGAAGTAAAGGTTGTCTTTGAGAAAATAGGCTGCAAAATTTATATTTGTCCCATGTTGGAAATAGACCAGAACTAGAACTTTCTGGTAGCTTCCAGAAAGTTGATGCTCTAACAACCAGTCGAACAAGACAACATCATTCTCAATATTTGGCTAACCATCTCTATTTTATTCTAGTAGGCTGTTCATATTCTTACGTTTTCTAGACATTGTTGCTAAATGACAGTGCAACAATTCAATTTTCCAAAGAATCAGTTATGAAATATATGTAGAAAAGAAGTTGGAGAATATTATTCATTTCTTTAAAACGAATAAGAGGATAGCAATCTTGCTTGCTATCTCTCCAGTGCAGCTCTGAATTAGACAGAACCACATCTACAACTACCTTCATTAGAAGTGAAAATCTCTAAGTAGAAAATACTGTTGGCATAAAGGAAAAAAGTCAAATAAACATTGCAATTAATAATGTATACTATGGGTTATTTACATTGGTATAAGTATTCTAAATTCCTGTTACAAAATATATAGGAGAATTTTAAACAATAAACGAATAAAATATTTGAAAAGCTTTATTTTAGAAGTATAGAATGGATTTAGAAAAGGATGATCATGTATAGACCCTGCCTTTTGTCTAAAATTGATAATAGAGAAAAGAAGAGATTGTAATTTAGAAACACATATTACATTTATTGATTTTGAAAAAGTATTTGGTAAAGTTAAAAAAAAAAAGTATTTTATTTAGCATATTAAAAGAAAGACAAAAATCAAATAATATTCTAAAAGCTATCATAAATATATATGAAAATAATCAAATACGAATAAGATTCAATTATGAACTATCATATCTGAGAGAGATAAATCAAGGAGTCCAACAAGGATATCCCCTTTCAGCAACCCTTTTTAATATGTACTTAAATGAAATAATAATAAAAGGAATAAAAATTCTCATCAAGGGATTAAACTTTCTACTACTGTGAACTTAAACACACTTTCCTTTTTGCTGATGACCAAATAATAATTACTAATTCTGAAGAAAACTTACAGAAAGATATTTTAAATTTAAATGAAATAGCCAAAGATTATGGAATGATAATATCAACAGAAAAATAAAAAACAATGGCCTTTAAAGGACAATATCCAATAAGAACTAAAATAGTAATAGATAACAAGATTTTAGAACAAGCGAATTCAGTTCATTCAAAGCCTAGGATGTATGATTACATATGAAAATGAAAAAGATATAAACCTAAAAAATGCAAAATATTTAAAAATAACAGGTGTAATTAACTCTGTATTTAAACCTAATCTACTTCAAAAACAAACTAGGTTAAAAGTATATAATACTTTAGCCCTACCACTCCTATTGTATGAAGTGATATCTGGACAATAAAATATAAAAAATAAACAAAGATTAAAAATAACAGCTGAAAATTGCAAAGTATATGCTATTCGATCACAAAAGAAATGAAGAATTAATGAAAGAATCAACTAGGATCGGTAATAAAAAAAATAAAGAAATATAAACATGAATGGATGGAACAGGTGAAAGAATGAAAACAGGACTACCCAAGCAAGTATTAAATTATAAACCATTAGGAAAATGTAAACCAGGACGTCTTCTAAAGAGATTCACAATGACTTCATCATCACCATACTTTTCACTGCATGAAAAGTATGATGATGATTAGATTATATCTATATTATTATTATCGTGTCACGAGTGAACATAGTGGTAGATTTGAGCTGTGCTAAAAAAGTGTTATTTTTAATTAGTTCTGCCTTATACTTTTTATTACAAATTGTGCTGCATTTTTTCAGTCTGGATACTTGTGCCCTTCAGTAGTGTTGTTGGAATTTTTGTTGTTTATATTGTGTTTTGCTACTTGTTTGTTCTTACTGCTTCTGCTTCTGAAACTGGCATCTGTAAAGAAGTACACATCAGTGACATGGAAAGCTTCGGTATGAATATCGAGTTCTGTCTTAGATTTTTTGCACTAGATACATTGTGAAAATTGCTATATGTATTCACCAAAAATTGTGAAAGATTTGTGGACTGTTTGGGTAAAAGAAGGAGAGCATTACCGTATGTAAAAAGTATCTTGATAGCTTAGAGCAATTAGAAATGGAAGCAAGAGTCGGTACCATAGTAGATGAGCTTTAGACAAGAGTTAATTATTATTCAGGCCTCCATGGAGTCAAAAGACTCATCGTGGGAATTAATGAAAATGAAAAGTGAAATGAATCATCTGGAAGAAGATATTAAACATCTAAAGAAATTCACTGATGAGAATGAGGAGGAGGAGGAAGTTACTATCACGAAGAAAGAGTCAAAGGCTAAGCGTATATCATTATATGTGTACTCGATCATTACAGGTGTGATAACTAATAAAGAGCACAAAACATGCTTTCCTAGTGGAACAATGAAACAAATAACTGATATGTTGAAGAAAAGGAAAGAGCGAGCATCAAAATTAGTGGTAGTCATGGACAAATGACTTAGTTGTAGGAAAAAAAGAATGTCGATAGAGACTTGAGGAAGCAGTTGCAGCAGGAGAATAGTGTGTTGGAAAAGTCGTTAGCATATTGCCCAGATATAACAACAGTGAACTGAAAAGGAGAGCAGAGGTAATTAATAGTAAGATGTCTGAGTTGTGTGAAGCAAAGGTGGTTCAGTTTATAAATCTATGGAGTGAATTTGAAGGAAAATTGGAATGGTTTAAAGTTGATGGATTGCATTCAGTGGGTTTGGTGTTGGACATTTAAAAATATGTTTTTAAATATTTTTCTAAGAAGGCAGAGTCAAGAAGCTAATGCAGTAAATGATCAGAGTCTACTTGTAAAGCAGTATAGCACTGCTTTACAACAGGAGGAAGATGGATATGAAGTTGAAGGTATGGTTGCAGCAGCACAAGATGATGGAATGCATAAAGGTGTGGATGAGACAGGTAGAATTGAAATTAGAGCCAGGATCAAGGAAATAGGAGTGGTCAGACCAAAGCGAGAGGTGTGGTATAACAGCTAGAATAGAGAATGTTGGCGCTGTTAGAATGGCCTCAAAGACACAGTGATTGTTATGTTTGTACACAAATATAAGAAGTATTCAAAACAAGAGAAATTAATTTGTTGCATTGATTGAGTCAGTATGCCTAAAGATAATTGGAATAAGTGAAACTTGGTTGTGTGAGGAGGATGTGATGTTGGGAATAGAAATGAAAGGATATATAATTTTCTGGAAGGATAGGAATGTGAAAAGAGGAGTGTGAATGCTGTTAATGATTGCAGAGTAAGTGGGTCCACAAAGTGTGGAAATGCATGCACAGATTTTGAATCTGTGTGGTGTGAAGTTGAAATTATCAGGCTATTATATCTGATAGGATGCAGTGTTTAGGTCAGATAATGTAGAGAGTACTGATTGTGAAATGTTTACGCAAATTGAAAGGGCTTGTAAAAAGAAGATGATCCTGATGGAACACTTTAATTACAGGAATATAGAATGGAAGAAGGAGATAGTGTATGGGAACAAGGGGAGTGAGTTCGTTGAATTTCTGAGATATAAATATCTTAAGCATCATATCACTGAAGCAACCAGAGGCTTTAATGTTTTGAATTTGGTGATAACTTCACAAGATGTAGTTGTTAATGAGGTGTTGACACTGTTGCTGGTTGGTGAGAGTGATCATGAGGTACTTGTATGGAAAGTGGTGAAACAAGAACATTTTACTACTAAAAATGGATATATGTTGAAGTATTATTATTATTATTCAGGCCTCCAAGGAGTCAAAAGACTCTCGAGGGAGGTCCTTCCTAAGACATAAAGTCTGTCAAGACTCATCGAGGGGAAGTCCCCCTTAAGAAACACAAAGTCTATCATACCACTCTTTAAACTCACTGACCGTTCTCGCTCCCACCACTCCATCAGGCAATGCATTCCACGGCTCAACCACCCTCCACACAAAGAAACCACTCCTTACCCTCTTGCTCACAGTTTCCTTTCGTAACTTCCAGGGATGGCCTCTTGTCATCACTCCTTCCCGCTGTTCAACCAAGCGAAAGAACTCCCCAGTGTCAACCCTGTAACCACCTCTCAACAGTTTAAAAGTCTCAATCATATCACCTCTCCTACTTCTATCCACCAAACTCTGCAGTCCACATTCTCTCAGCCGATCCTCATAACTATCCTTGTACAGTCCTGAAACCATCTTTGTAATCCGTCTTTGTATCCTTTCCACAGTTAATTTATCCCCTTCAAATCCTGGGGACCAAATCTGAGAACAATAGTCCAAGTGTGGTCTGATCAGAGACTTATACAACGGAATGATAACCCTCTTATCTCTGCAGGTCAGTGTCCTTCTCATAATAGCAGCAATCCTCTGTGTTACCTTCACCACCTTTGCAATATGTCCCCTAAACTTCAGGTTTCTATCAATCATCAACCCCAGATTTCTTGTCTCCCCTACTTTCTCCAGTATAACTAACTCCTCCCATAGAGTATGCAGCATGCCATCGATGTTTCCCAAACCTCAAGACCTTAAATGTTGCTGCATTAAACTGACACCCCCATTCATTTGCCCATCTATCTAGCTTATTTAAATCCTCTTGCAGGGCTACCACATCTGCACTATTACTAATAATCCTTCCCAGCTTCGCATCATCCGCAAACAACTGAATATCCCCCTGCAATCCACTGGCTATGTCATTGATATAAAGGTTAAACAATATAGGTCCTAGTACTGAGCCTTGTGGGACCCCACTTGTAACCCTCTGCCTCCTGGAAACTGCTCCACCATACACAACTCTCTGATACCTATCAGACAGCCAATCCTGAATCCAGTTGACCAATCTGACATCCAGACCCATGTGCTGCAATTTAAATATCAGCTTATCATGTGGCACCCTGTCAAATGCCTTTGCCAAGTCTAAGAAAATGGCAGTATATGCCTTTCCCTCATCTAATGTTCTTGTAACTTTATTATAAAAGGCTAGCATATTGCTAACACAAGAGCGTCCTTTCACAAATCCATGTTGATTCTCACAGATAACATTACCCTCATCTGCCCAATGCTGTATACGGTTCCTCACTACTTTCTCCAAGATCTTAACAACTACTGATGACACACAGACTGGCCTGTAATTAGACACTTCCAGTCTGTTACCACCCTTATGCAATGACACTATCTTACCTTCCTTCCATTCCCTGGGCACCTTTGCCAAAGCCAGACTTTCATTGAAAAGCCACGTTAAAGGCACTGTCAATTCCCTAGCACATTCTCTCAAAACTCGTGGTGAAATACCATCCAGTCCCACAGCTTTACTGACATCCAGAGTACTCAGTATCTGAAACATACTCTCCTCCTGTACCTCCAGACCTCGATCCAGTCCTATCCCTCTAGCATTAAAACTGACTCCTCTAGGATGAAATACTCCAATAAAGTGTTCATTGAACAAATCCACTATGTCCTCTGCATCAGTCACTCTATTCCCATTTTTATCCCACAATATCATTCTTCCACAGTCATTTCTCCTCCTACTGGCCACATAGCTAAAAAATTCCCTAGGATTTTCTTTGGATCTTAGGGCCAATCTCCTCTCATATTCCAGTTTCGCTTTCCTTACCACACTAGTCACTCTTCTGGCCTGTGTCTTATATTCCTCATGCATCTCTTCACCTGTCTCCTTATATCTCTTCCATAGCCTCTTTTTCGCATGCAATTCCTGTTTAATATTGTTTGTCATCCACTTTACTCCAAATTGCAGGTGATAATAGAAAGCTCTGTAGCAGCTAGCATCAGTACATTGGGTAGATCTGCTGAGCATAAAAGTTGTTGATAGTGCATGGAAATTCAGAAGGCAGTAAGGAGATACAAAACAGTTAGTGGTCAGAACCATGAAAAGTATAAATTGTAGGCTAAAAAGGTGATGAACATTTTAAAAAAAGAAAACAAGTAGTATAAGAAGAGATTGGCTGGCCAGACCAAGGCTAACTCAAGGTAATTTTTCCACTAGCAAGCAAGAGAAAGAATAATTATGCTAGGTCGACACTGGTAGATAATCATGGCAGCAGAATAACAGTTGCAAAGGATATAGTAGAATTGAACAAGAACTTTATCAGTGTATATGATGTGGCACAGGGGTGCGCCAGTAGTGTCTGGTGCCTGTGGGCAAAACTTTAGTTGGTGCCCCTATACCCCTCCACCCAATAAAAAAATACTTTATAAAAATGTTATTTTTAATATTTGATGCCAATAAAGTGAGTATTTCATTTTGAATTTTATCTCCTAAATAGGAGGGCATATTTTTAAAGTCAGGATCATTAGCTACACGTTGCGTGTGTCCGATATAAAAGGATCAAACTTTTCTAACATCTCAATGCATTTTAAAAAAATTGCCATTGTTGCGATCATAAAGTTCATTACTTTTACCACGAAGAGCTAGATTTTGTTTGCCTAAAAACTGTACTACAAAAATTATTCTTTTTATAACTTCATACCAACGTTTCCTTTCATTATCTAAAACTGTTTGTTGCAAATGATCAATACAAGTTTTATTTTTTAAGGATGTAATTAATTCTGTCCATTTTTTGTAATTGTTCAAATGATTTAAATTTTTCTCATGACGATTCAGGTACATTGCATTGCAAGATGTTGCCTATATTCTGCTGATAACAGCAGAATATAGAAGAAAGTTAAAAACTGCAGCAGATTTTCTTATATATGTTTAGAGCAAATGCGAGTTTGAACAAGATTAAACAAATTCAAATTCGCATCATCCTGTAAACAGTAAGCTCACACTAGTTCAAGTTTTTACTTGTTTATGCTAAACTACTTGTTAGAATGAGGATCAGAATAAAATAAGGTCTTAAGGAATAATGATAAATAAGTGATTATAAATAATTTGTTTATGATTCCGTTGTATAAGTCTCTGATCAGACCACACTTAGACTATTGTTCTCAGATTTGGTCCCCAGGATTTGAAGGGGATAAATTAACTGTGGAAAGTGTACAAAGGCAGATAACAAAGATGGTTTCAGGACTTTACCATGTTAGTTATGAGGATCGGCTGTGGAAATGTGGACTGCAGAGTTTGGTGGATAAAAGAAGGAGAGGTGATATGATTGAGACTTTTAAACTGTTGAGAGGTGGTTACGGGGTTGACACTGGGGAGTTCTTTTGCTTGGTTGAACAGCAGGAAGGAGTGAAGACAAGAGGCCATCCCTGGAAGTTATGAAAGGAAACTGTTTGCAAGAGGGTGAGGAGTGGTTTCTTTGCATGGAGGGTGGTTGAACCATGGATTGCATTGCCTGATGGAGTGGTGAGAGCAATGAGTCTTGATACTTTGTGTTTCTTAGGAAGGACGAGTCTTTTGACTCGTCCTTCCTAAGAAACACAAAGATTTCGGGCAAGGAAGAAATACTTAAAAAAATATCGTTAATTAAAATTTAAACAAAAATGTAATTTATTTTGATATAATTAATAATATTTTTTTTAAGTATTTCTTCCTTGCCCGAAATCTTTGGCCCCTTTACTATCCTGGTGCTTGTGTGCATCGCACATAATGCCGGCATGCTCCTGATGTGGCTCAATATATAGAAAGGAAGGTATTAGGAGAATTGGAATTAAAAGAATCAGAGGTCTATCGGTTGTTGATTGGGTTAGATGTTTAATAAGATTGTGGAAATCTCTGGAATTTCACCAAGCATGCTTTAGAAATGTGCGCTATGCCCTTGAAAGTCTTGCAATGGGTAGGGTTCCTAAGGAGAGTAAAGAAGGCAAAATAGTAGCACTCAAGATGCAATTATAGTCCAGTCTGCATAACTGCAGTTGTTGTCAAAGTATTGGTGAGATTGGTTAGGAATAGAATACAGGATTGGGTTGATGGAGATAGCATCTTTATGATGATCAGCATGGATTTGTAAAGGGTATCTTGTTTTAGCAATTTACTTGCATTTTATGATAAGTTAACGAGTGTGTTAGATAAGGGAAAAATCATATGCAGTGATATTCTTGGACTTTGCAAAAGTGTTTGATAGATTACCATATAAGTTGGTGTACAAGCTTCAGAGGATGGGAATAGATAATATATTGGTGAAATAGACTGGAGATTGGGTCAACTGAATGCTGCCAGAAAGTTGTGTATGATAAAGTGGTGTCTCAAAAGAGGAATACTATGTATGGATAAGGAAGTGGTTGTATCACTGTATAAAGCACTGGTTAGACCACACTTGGACTACTGTGCTTGTATTTATTCACATAGTTTTCATTGGGATTTGAAAACGAGTTGCTCTAGTTCAGAGACGAGTGACTAAGGCAATATCATGACTAGGAATGTTGGTTATGAGAGAGGTTGAAGAATCTAAATTTAATAGGTGATATGATAGAGATGTTTAAGTTAATGAGGGGATTTTATCAGATTAATACAGAAGGGATCATAAAAAGAGTAAAAGATGGAAGGAGAAGAGCAAGAGATGCCATTCCTGTAACTTGTATAAGGGTATATTAGGAGTAGTTTTTTTTAATGGAAAGCTATAGGGCAATGGAACACATTACCAGAATACATGCTGAATGCAGGGAATGTTGAGGATTTTAAGGTTCAGTATGATAAATATATTTTGTTGATTGAGTGAGCCTCTCATGATGAGTCTACCAACTCCATGGAGGTTGGCACTGCACAGCATGTGCAATATCAGTTTTTTGTAACACTAAATATGGTACAGTATACGATCAACCTATTTCAAGATCATTGAAAATAAGGGACAATATATTCTAAGAATTTTTGAAATTTTTCTTTCTATTATTTTACCCCAATAGAGGACTAACCAGTCTTTTTTGAAATTAAAAAGGATTAAAAGATAGAAATAAGGAATCATAAAACTTTACGTAAAATACACATTTCAAAATCTGTTGATATGCCATTCAGTTATATTTTATGCTGCATTTGTGATGTGTCATGTTATTATCGCTTGTGCACAGATTTGGTCGCCGGGTTTTCATAGTGACGAGGATATGTTCGAAAGGGTCCAGAGAAGATTCACAGAAAAGGTGATTAGTGGTCTCTGGAATGTGGAGTACGAGGATAGATTGAGAGAAGGTAAATTGCAAAGCCTTGTGAACCAGAGGGATATGATTGAGACATATAAGCTAGTCAGGAGTTGTTATCATATTGACATGGATTAAAGATACCAAGAAATTGTATACTTCGTTTAATCCTTCATCCTAGTGTAAGCAAACAAAGTTTGTGCCTGAACTATTTTCAGGACTGGGGCAACTCATATATAACTTCACATCACTTGCCTTACTATCCCATAGTGCAAAACACATATCCTTGCAGACATATATAATGCTATGCATTATGGGAAGGGTCACTATCCACACTGGCTTCGACATTTATTGAGGTCTCATCAGACAATGGGAGCCAGACCCAGAGTTGATATTAAGGACGCAGGACATATATGGTGCAGAGGGTGAAGCTTGACACTTTTTATATTCCCTGTTGTCTGTTTTGGGAGCAGTGATGGGAGAGATTTGTGAGCTATTTTAGTTCTCCCTGAGTGGGAAGGAGTGGTTACACGTTATTGAGTGTTAGAATGGCTTTTGGTCTTTTATGTTTCCAGTGGTCATTACCGTCATGGTTTCCATTTGTTGTATTAGTTGGTTTGGATGCGTAGATGTCTTCATAAAGAATTTTTCTGCTAGGGAGCGTAGTGGTGGAGAGATGTAGGAGATATTTATATTTATGTCCCGGTGGATCTGGGCGTTCCTGGTGAACCACGGGGCATCCAGGATCATTCGCAGGCACTTGTTCTGTAGTCTTTGCAGCGTAAAGATATTTGTCTTGGAGGTATGGCTCCAGGCTGGGGAGGCATATATAATTGTGGAACTGATCACTGTCTTGTAGAGTATAATTTTGTTTCTTGTGTTTAGTTTGCTGTGTCTGTTGATCAAGGGGTACAGCTGGGCGATAACTTTTGAAGCTTTGTTGCATGTGCTCTTGATGTGGCTGTTGAAGCATAATCGTTTGTCGAGGCGTATTCCGAGGTATTTAGTTTCAGTTTTCCAGTGAATTTTTGAGTTGAACAGGGTGATGTCTCCTTTGGGAGAATGCTCATCTTCTTGTGAGAGTATCGATGTGCTTTTCTGGGAGTTTAATTGTAGTCGCCAGTCTGTAAACCATTTTTCTAGATTTAAGATGGTATCTTGTAGTTTTTTGGTTATGATATGAGGTTGGCGGGACCTGGCTAATATAGCAGTGTCATCTGCGTAAAGGGCAATGGTGGATGTGAGAGGATTTTGAGGGATGTCTGCCATGTAGATGTTGAACAGGATTGGGGCTAGCAGTGATCCTTGAGGAACTCCAGCCAGGATTTTCTGTTGGGTTGAGACTGTTTCAATTATTTTCACTTGCATCTTCCTGTTTGTGAGGTATGATTTAATCAGATGTATCATGTTTAGTGGAAGGTTTGCGATGATAAGTTTGTAGAGGAGGCCTCGATGCCAGATCCCATCAAAGGCCTTTGAGATGTCTAGGAAGACAGCTCCGATGTGCTGATTCCAATTGAATCCTGTGGTGATGTATTCTACCACTCTATGGATCTGTTGGGTGGTGCTGTGGTTTTGACGGAAGCCATATTGTTCTTGTGGAATGATATTTAGTTGGTTGACATGATCTTGGAGTCTGATGAGGATGATTTTCTCAGCTATTTTTCCCAAGTTGGATAGCAAGCTGATGGGACTGTAATTTTCTGGTAGGTGTGGGTCTTTGTCTGGTTTGTGAATTGGGACGATGTTGGCTACTATCCATGCCTGGGGGAGGTGCTGCCATTTGAGGATGGAGTTTATGATGTTTGCCAGATGTGCTATGGCTTTGCGTGGTTAGTGCCTTGATGACTTTGTTAGTGATGCTACTGGGACCTGGGGCTTTTTTGTTCTTGAGGTTGATGATGCTGATTATTTCGGTAGGTGAGTAGGCTTAATAGGGCTTGGATTATCATCAGGACGATTTAATGTAAGTCTGACTTTACGATGGATCTTGTATTAGGTTCTCATATGCAGGACTGCATTGTTTCTCTAGGTTTCAGCTTTGTCAGCATCTGTGTATGCTAGGTGCTGTTCTGCTTGAAGAAGGGAGAGGGATTTGCACTTGTTCCTGAGGTTGTTTAGGAATTTCCATATGGAACGATCTTCTGTGGAGATGAAGGAGAGTTTGTTTTCCCATTGTTGATTCCTGTGGTTCTGGAGAGCTTCTCGGACAGATTTGTTTAGTCTGTTGAGGGCTGTTTTGTCCTGGGGAGCACGTGTGTTGTGGTACCTTTTCCTTTGTCTGTTTTTTTCCCTTATTAAGTTCATGATTTCTTCCAGGAGACGGTTTTGTTTGTGGGTAATCATGGATGCTGTGGCTGCTGTTATGGCTTTATTGATTTGATTGGTGAAGTTCTTTATTGCCGTGTCTATTTCTTCCTTCGCTTTTATGTGGGGAACTGGACCATTGTGTTCTGGTAGTACTTTCCTAAGTTTCTCCCAGACAATGGAGGTTTGTGGGGGGGAGGTGACTGGTCTTTGATCCCTAAGTTAAGTAGGACTGGATTGTGATCTGATGATAATTCGTTCAGTGCTTGAAGGCTGTACTGGAATTTGATATTGTGCAGGATAGCAATGTCTAAGATGTCGGCTGTGCCAATTGGGCTGTGGTGGGTTGGTTTGGTGGGTCCTATTACGATGGCATTGTTTAATCCTGTGTAGCTGAAGAGGATACACCTATTTTTATTTGTGGTTCTGCTGTTCCAGGAGGGATGTTTGGAGTTTAAGTCCCCAGCAACGATGATGGATTCGTTTACACCCAGGACAGCATCCAAGTCAGATAATAGCAGGGTCTTAGCAGGGGAGTTGTCGGCGGCATAGATTTTAAGTCTTCCAGTTGAGTTTGTGTGGACTTCGACACCGGTGAGTTCTAGATTGGGGGCTGGCTATTCCATTGTGCCTGACGCCGTTCCTGATGAATATAGCTGTTCCACCACCTCTGTAGTCCAGTCAGTCATTTCTATACAGTGAGTAGCCTCTCAGTTTAGGATTGTCTGCAGGTCTTAAATGAGTTTCATTGATTAGGATGATATCGGGGTAATATCTGTGAGAGAATTCTTGAAGCTCCAGTGTCTTGTTTTTTAGGCCATTGGTGTTCCAAGCGACGATCTGTAGTGAGTCTGGGTGTAATCTAGTTTTGTTCATTAATAAGCATTGATAGGATGGTCTGAGTTTCTTTTAGGAATCTTTTTGTGGAGTTTGGTGAAGGGTTGGACTTACTGAAGTCTTGAAGCATGTTTGCCAATGAGGCTGTGATGACTGTTGTCATGTTTGGAAGAGATTGGTCCTGCTGGATATCTTTGGATGGGCAGGCTACTTTGCCATATGTCCTGCTTCAACGGTGGCTTTCCGGATTCTTGGTGCCTTCCATTTGTGAGAGCTGGTGTTTTGCTGTCCTTTGCTGGGTGTCAGGCAACTGGAGAGCCTTCGACCCTGGTGCCTGTGGGCAGGGTTGAGAGGAGATTTGTTTCCTTTTGTTGTCTGATTTGTTCTTGGGGTAGTGGCTGCAGCCTCTGTAGTTTGCCAGGTGCCCCCCCCCCACAGTTTTCTTGAAGGTTCAGTTGTGATTTTTAGACCGCAGATCGTTGTTATGTTGTATATGTTCTTGTGGATGTTTTGTATCTCTACGAGTACTAGAGGCATTGGACTCTTGTCGGCCCGCAACATTCTGCTGACCTTGACAGGTGAGAAATCGTGGAGGCAAAGGTCTTCAGCTATTTCGTCTGTGGTGATGTCCTCTGTTACTCCCCTTAGTACAACTTTTAGGTTTTTCTCAGACTTCAGCAAAAAAGTATGATATTTAATGCCTGACTCGTCCATGGTTTTTGTGAGGTGTCTGTAGTCACCCACTGTAGCAGCCTGAATTTTGATTCCGTCGTCCACCTTTTTTGCTCATGAGTAGGCAATTTGTTGGTTTTGCATAATGGGCCTGAGGGCCGACCATCTTTCTTTTTCCCGTAGTACAATTGGCTGGACTTTTTCATTGTTGAGTGTGGGGGGGGTCAGTGTTGGGGGTGTCTTCTTCCATCCCCTCATTTGTCGGAGTCTCCGCTGTTTTACGCTTTTTTTGAGCGTGGGTTTCTGTATAATCTGTTGGTGTGGGAGCAGAGATTATCAGGTTCTTCTTCCCCATGTGATGAATCGTCCCCTTCTGTAGAGTCCTCTGTTGCTGAATATAGGTTTAAGTACCCTGGCGACTCTACCTCAAATTTCTTTAACAGTTTGAGGAGGTCGAGCGCTAGTTTCCTATCCAGGGACTGGATAAAGTCATCCGGACTTAAGCTGTTCATGTTTAAAAAATTAAAATATGCTTACCTGAGATAAATATATATGTAATGGCAAACTCCTTTGCGTAATCCTTGGCATAACATGATGACCTCCAATGTATTTATCCTTATCAAAACACAATCAAAAACGCAAGACTAATAATAAATACACTTAAACGCTAACTAATAGCATCTTTCAAAAACATAATCTTTTCAACATCTTGATTAAGGTTGAAGTAATGCAGAAGTCATATTTTTATATAAAAGTAGCCAAAAGGTGTCACACCTTATTATTAAAATACTCTGGATTAGAGAAAGTTTTTCCACTTGGTTATACTATAAATTAAAGATACCAAGAAATTATATACTTAGTTTAATCCTTTTTTCAAGTGTAAGCAAACAAAGTTTGCACCTAAAATATTTTCAGGACTGGGGAAACTTGTACATGGAAGTTAATGCCTTCACATCACTTGCCTTAGTATTCCATACTTATTACTTCAACATTATTTCAACCTTAACATCACCTCTGGGTCTGCGTAGTGACCCTTCCCATATGCATAGCATTATGCATGTTCGCAAGTTTGCGGACATGTATCCCATAATGCATGACATTATGGGATACTAAGACAAGTGATGTGAAGTCATTAGCTTCTATATACGAGTTGCTCTAGTCCTGAAAATACTTCAGGTGCAAACTTTGTTTGCTTACACTTGGATAAAGGATTAAACCAAGTATATAATTTCTTGGTGTCTTTAATTTATAGTATATCCAAGTGGAAAAACTTCCAATAGGTTTACATGGAAGAGATTTTTCACAGAATGGGGGAGGGAGAGGAAAGGTTGATCAAGAGGCTATTGCTGGAAACTGTATAGGGATTGTCTTAACAGAGTAGTGAGGAGCAGTTCTTTGCATGGAGAGTGGCTGGTGACTGGAATTCATTGCCTGAGTATGTTGTGAATGTAGATACATTGAATGGCACGGTTGGATGAGTGTTACTATGTTCTTCCCACAATGTGTCTCTGACTCCATGGACATCAGATGTTAATAATAATAATATTCATGGAGTCTGTGGACTCATCAAGAGAGGCCCTAAACATTTCACCAAGAACTGACCAAAATTGGCATAATATCACTCATATTTCTCTTTGAACCTGTTCACTGACAAGAAACTCACATCAAAATCTGCAGCAATTCCATGCATTCACCACTCTCCTAGCAAAAAAATATAGTCTTCACCTTGCTCAATTCCCAGGGATGACCCCTTAGTTTTACCCCCACCCCATTACACGCACCCATTCCTTTCTGCAAAATTTCCTATGTATCAATCCTATAAAAACTTAAAGTAACATGCTTGTTGCTATCTCCCCTTTATATTGCTATTTTTTGCTGCTATTTCCTCTAATCCAACAGTTTCAACTTTTTTTTATCTTATGGCACACTAAAATTAATGACTAATATTCTATGGCACACCATTCAAGTATTAAGAAAGATATAGTCTGTTTCAAATGAAGATGAAACTCATCACAACCCTCTTTATGAACCAACCCTCTTTTTGAAACATCACTTTTAAACCCCATTTATTTATGACACCTTGTAATGAAATACAAAAGAATAATCAAGGTTATTTATGAACAGTAATTATTAATTTTTTCTAATATATATACATATAACATAAATGTATTTTTTTAATCAATGAGACACCAGAACTTGGCGTTGTTTCATTATGTCCCTTGTGCGAGGTCTGATTGTATATAGGCATACCCTCAAATCTTCCTCCAGGGTTGATTGGATTTTAACGATATAGATGCGCACGCAGATAAGAAAATAACTCTTTATTGACTTAATTGCTAATATTTTGCTGGTATTCTATCCAGCATCTTCAGAGCACACAAACAAAGTTTGTTCAAGTAGAGAGACAACCACTATCTGGTATAACAGTGCGACTAGTATGAGCAATTGTAGCATGTAACACAAAGACTAAAGTTGTAATTAGGCACCATCTAAGTTTAAAATATATATATATATATATGAGAGAGAAAGCAGGTATTAATTTGGTCTTAAGATGACTGTCTCCCAAATCTTTGGTAGATTTATATAGCCATACTTGTTGAGGTTTGGAGTATGTTTCAAGGCTTCTGTTGATTCCAGGAACAACCTCTCTGACTTGTAAAAGCTTCTGTGGAGCACTTTTGTTTTGTTCCAATTGATCCTGTGTGTTGGGGTATCCAAAGCATGGTCTGCTAGAACCGACTTGCCATAATGAAAGTGCAGGATATATTTTTTGTGTTCACTGAGGCAGATAGCCATAGTTCTTCCTGTCTGTCCATAGTAAGCTCGATGACATGAACAGGGCAACTTCATAGACTCCTGGATGTGATAAAGGAGAGAATCTGTCCTTAGGTGAACGGATGAGAGTTGTCAATTTCACATAAGGTTTATTATCATCACACATTCCATGAATTAGCAGACCCATCATGGACAGTTCATTCAAATGGCAACATATTTATCATATTGAACCTTATAATTCTCAACACTTCCTGCATTCACATGTTCTGATAATATGTTCCATTCACTCATAATTCTCCATATAAAAATTCTACTCCTCACACCCTTCTTAACCACACTCTTACATCACTCCAGTGATGACCTCTAGTTCTTCCCCTCTAACATTCTACTTTTTTTTATAATTCCTTCACTCACTAAATTGCTAGCAGACGAGAGGATGAAAACAGTAGGAGAGACGAAATGAGAGAGAGATATGGAAGTGCTAGAAGAGTAGAGAATGGAAACGGTAGGAGAGATGGAATGAGAGAGAGGTATGGGAATGCTAGAAGACAAGAGAATGGAAACGGTAGTAGGAGAGACAGAATGAGAGAGGGATATGGAAGTGCTAGAAGTGGAGAAAATGGAAACAGTAGGAGAGAGGGAATGAGAGAGATGTATGGGAGTGCTAGAAGAGGAGAGAATTGAAACAGTAGAAGAGAGAGGTATGGGAATGAAAGAAAAGGAGAGAATGGAAACAATAGGAGCGAGGGAATGGTAAGAGGTATAATGTATGGCGACTCAATGATCCGTGGTGTTCAAGATAGGATGCGTGAGGAGTGTTTGCCAGGAGGAACAATAGAAAGGGTAGCTATGACAATTAAGAGAGGTGAAAGGGTTGATGAGATGATTGTGATGGTAGGAACAAATGACTTGAGTGGTAATGTAAGTCGGGCAGCGAGAGATATGAGGTTTTTGCTTGAGACTGTACGGAAGAAGACAGAGAGAGGAAATATAGTGTGCGTGTTGCCTAGGTATGATAATGATGAGCTGAGCAGAAGACCAGTGATATTGAATGGCATAATAGCAAGAATGTGTGACAAGAGAGAACTGGTATATGTGGATGCTTGGAGTGCGTTTGAGGAAAGAGAGGAATTGTATGCGAGAGACCGTTTACATTTGAATGAGGAAGGACGTAGGCATCTGGAGAGATTGCTGTTCTGAACGAGTCAGTGTGTCCTAGGGAGGATGAGAGCAGGGGTGGCCTCTTGTGGGAATGGATACTTGGGAGAAAGGAGATGATGTCAGGTAACACTGAGCCCAGTGGAGTCTAGAAGGGATAATGCTGGGTATAGAAACAATGGAATTTATATGCTTTATACTAATGCCAGGAGTATCCGGAATAAGGGAGAGGAATTGATGGCGCAGATAGCATCAGCCTGGCCAAAAATTATTGCGATCACTGAGATGTGGTTGACAGAAGGGGATATAACAACAGGAATAGAAGTCGCTGGGTATAGCATTTTTCGTCAGGATAGAGGGGAAAGCGTGGTGGTGGGGTACTGCTTATGATAAGTGATGACCTATGTCCTCTAAGAGTGGAGAATTTGGAAGGAAGTGAGACAAATGATTTTGAGAGCGTATGGTGTGAGGTAGAGGTAGGCAAGACAGGATATTTAGTGGGGTGTTGCTACAGACCCAGGAGCACAGAGGATGGGGACCAGGAGATGTTTAGACAGCTAAGTTTGGCAAGTGCAAGAAGAATGATTGTTATGGGAGATTTTAACTTCAGTAGTATAAATTGGAGAGAGGAAGATGCATGTAGCAATAAGGGAATGGAATTTCTAGAATTCTTGAGGGACAAATGTCTTAGGCAACATGTAACAGAGGGAACAAGAGGTTCAAAAGTTTTGGATTTGGTTATAGCATCAGAAGAGTTGATAATAACTGAGTTGACGTCTCTCCCACCAGTTGGAGAGAGTGACCATATGGTGTTGACTTGGAAAATGAATAGACATGCAGGAGTATCAAAGAGACGGGAACTTATGTGAAATTATAATGCAGGTGATTATAATAGTCTTAGACGTCAACTTCGGGAAGTTTCATGGAGGGAGGAATTCGAAGGCCGGGATATCACTAGTGCATGAGAAATGGTGAAAGAATATTTGTTATCAGCAATGGTAAGTTGTATACCACGATTGAAGAAGAGGACACAATTTGGAGTAAAGTGGATGACAAACAATATTAAACAGGAATTGCATGTGAAAAAGAAGCTATGGAAGAGATATAAGGAGACAGGTGAAGAGAAGATGCATGAAGAATATCAGACACAGGCCAGAAGAGTGACTAGTGTGGTAAGGAAAGCGAAACTGGAATATGAGAGGAGATTGGCCCTAAGATCCAAAGAAAATCCTAGGGAATTTTTTAGCTATGTGGCCAGTAGGAGGAGAAATGACTGTGGAAGAATGATATTGTGGGATAAAAATGGGAATAGAGTGACTGATGCAGAGGACATAGTGGAATTGTTCAATGAACACTTTATTGGAGTATTTCATCCTAGAGGAGTCAGTTTTAATGCTAGAAGGATAGGACTGGTTTGAGGTCTGGAGGTACAGGAGGAGAGTGGGTTTCAGATACTGAGTATTCTGGATGTCAGTAAAGCTGTGGGACTGGATGGTATTTCACCATGAGTTTTGAGAGAATGTGCTAGGGAATTGACAGTGCCTTTAACGTGGCTTTTCAATGAAAATCTGGCTTTGGCAAAGGTGCCCAGGGAATGGAAGGAAATTAAGATAGTGCCATTTCATAAGGGTGGTAACAGACTGGAAGTGTCTAATTATAGGCCAGTCTGTGTGTCATCAGTAGTTGTTAAGATCTTGGAGAAAGTAGTGAGGGACCGTATACAGCATTCGGCAGATGAGGATAATGTTATCTGTGAGAATCAACGTGGATTTGTGAAAGGACTCTCTTGTTTTAGCAATATGCTAGCCTTTTATAATAAAGTTACAAGAACATTAGATGAGTGAAAGGCATATACTGCCATTTTCTTAGACTTGGCGAAGGCATTTGACAGGGTGCCACATGATAAGCTGATATTTAAGTTGCAGCACATGGGTCTGGATGTCAGATTGGTCAACTGGATTCAGGATTGGCTGTCTGATAGGTATCAGAGAGTTGTGTATGGTGGAGCAGTTTCCAGGAGGCTGAGGGTTACAAGTGGGGTCCCACAAGGCTCAGTACTAGGACCTATATTGTTTAACCTTTATATCAATGACATAGCCAGTGGATTGCAGGGGGATATTCAGTTGTTTGCGGATGATGCGAAGCTGGGAAGGATTATTAGTAATAGTGCAGATGTGGTAGCCCTGCAAGAGGATTTAAATAAGCTAGATTGATGGGCAAATGAATGGGGATGTCAGTTTAATGCAGCAAAATGTAAGGTCTTGAGGTTTGGGAAACATCGATGGGATGCTGCATACTCTATGGGAGGAGTTATACTGGAGGAAGTAGGGGAGACAAGAGATCTGGGGTTGATGATTGATAGAAACCTGAAGTTTAGGGGACATATTGCAAAGGTGGTGAAGGGAACACAGAGGATTGCTGCTATTATGAGAAGGACACTGACCTACAGAGATAAGAGGGTTATCATTCCATTGTATAAGTCTCTGATCAGACCACACTTGGACTATTGTTCTCAGATTTGGTCCCCAGGATTTGAAGGGGATAAATTAACTGTGGAAAGGGTATAGAGAAGGATAACAAAGATGGTTTCAGGACTGTACAAGGATAGTTATGAGGATTGGCTGAGAGAATGTGGACTGCAGAGTTTGGTGGATAGAAGAAGGAGAGGTGATATGATTGAGACTTTTAAACTGTTGAGAGGTGGTTACAGGGTTGACACTGGGGAGTTCTTTCGCTTGGTTGAACAGCGGGAAGGAGTGATGACAAGAGGCCATCCCTGGAAGTTACGAAAGGAAACTGTGAGCAAGAGGGTAAGGAGTGGTTTCTTTGTGTGGAGGGTGGTTGAGCCGTGGAATGCATTGCCTGATGGAGTGGTGGGAGTGAGAACGGTCAGTGAGTTTAAAGAGTGGTATGATAGACTTTGTGTTTCTTAAGGGGGACTCCCCTCGATGAGTCTTGACAGACTTTATGTCTTAGGAAGGACCTCCCTCGACGAGTGTTTTGACTCCTTGGAGGCCTGAAGAATAATAATAATAATAATAACTTAAACATCTCCATCATATTAGACTATTTTCTCCTATCCACTAAACTCTGTAATTTATATTCCTTTAATCTCTCTCCATAGCCAACATTCCAAATTCCTGATATTGTCATAGTCACTCATCTCTGGAGCTGTTCCAATGTTTCCACATCATATGACAACTGGTGATCAAAAGTTAAGCACCATAGTGCTTTGTACAGTGGCACAACTACATCCTTATCTCTACTTGCCAGTGTACTCCTTATAACATCATCAATATAATGTGCCACCTGTACAACACTTGAAATCTGCCCTATAAACTTCAGTCTACCCTTGACCATCACCCCCCCCCTCAATATACTGAATCTCATCCACTTCCTGATGACAGTTTACATCAGTATAGTGCTCTTCACTCCAAAATGCAAAAACTTGAACTTAAACTACAGCCCCACTCATTTTGTTCAAACTTTGCATTACCAGCAAACAACTGAAGATTCCTCCGTCAATCCACATGAAATATTGACGAATAAGTTAAACATTAGGGAGCCAAGAACAGAACCCTGGTGAACACCACTCATTCCCCTCTTTTTTTGAGACATTGCTTGTCATATACAATTTGGTGGTATCATTTTAGAGTAAATTTTTAATCAATCTAACAAATATACTATCCATTCCCATCCTCTGCTGTTTCTACACCAAGCTAACATGAAATCTTCCATCAGATACTTTTGCAAAGTCCTCCTTTAAATCTACATTCATTTAATTGAAGTCTTCTATTAGAAGCACATTCTTTATACATGCCCAACCAATTTGCCTGAACATTTCACAATCAGTACTCTCTAATTCCCTGTGCTGTAGCAAGATACCATTAGATATATTATTCTGCTAATTTCAACTTCTCATCACAATCAAAATCATCACATGTACTACCATTTTCAACTTCCACTCTTTGTGGACACAATTCCTCTGCTATCATTGACAGTATTCTTCCTCCTCTTTTCACCATCCTATTCTTCCAGAAAATTGTATATCATTCCATTTCTATTCTACATAGTACATCATCCTCAGTATGGCCAAAGATAATTGACCATAAACGAGGTGTCAAATCTCTCTTTAGTTGGTGAGAGTGACCATGAAGCAATTATCTTGGTGTCATTACCATTCATTATTGATGCTCTTCTCCTCATCTTTACATTATTATATCTATGTAACATGCTTACTATATTCTCTCTTTCTCACACTCTTCTCCCATACAACTCAAGCATAAACCTCAAATCTCTAGCAACCTGATTCATTCTACTTCTCAGGTCAGAGTATCTTGTACTCACCATCACAGTCATCTTATTCACTCTTTCCCATCGCTTAATTGCCATAGTCGCACTCTCTGTCATTCCTCCAGGAAAACACTCCTATAGCATTCTGTTTTGAACTCCACAAATCATTGAATTTTCATACATCTTACCTCTCACTGCTCCATTAATTTCTTGCTCACCTGCATCCCTTGCTCTCTCTCCTTGTATTCCCAATATCCTGCCTTCCTCTCATCTCTCCATACCTAGATCCTCCCTCTCCAGTTACTCTCTCTCTCTCTCTCTCTAAAGTACCACTTACCTGCTTTCCTGTCACTGCTCCATTCTCTCCATCCCTAGTTCCTGCACTATCTTGCCTTCCTCTCATCCTCTGTTAATCCTACTCTCTCTCTCTCTCTCTCTCTCTCCACTTCTTGTTTTCCTCTATTATTGTAATCATTATTGTAACACAATACAAAGACACTGACAAGATATTCTAAAAATATGCTCTAAACAACAAAAACCTCAAAACATAAAGTATCCACAGCCATTTACAATCTAACAGACAAAGCTCCTTGTAAATTTAAGAATAATTTATATCAAACTTTTTTTTTCTTTCTAACATCGTCAAATGTAATAATAATAATGAACTTTATCCAGTGTAAGTAAACAAAGTTTGTACATAAAGTATTTTCATGACTAGGCTACTCCTACAAGTATAGAGAGACTAATGACTTTACATCGATTGCCTTAGTATCCCATAATGAAGCGCACACTTCCTTTCATACATGCATAATGCTATGCAATATGGGAGGACCATATTGCATAGAACAATATGGTCTAACACAATCAATGTGCCAACTGCATGTTCTAGTATGAAGCTTGATTCTCCACATCAGAGAAAACACTTCTAGTTCACACATGCTGTTTGAAATGAATCCTCATACTACTGCATAACGTAATTGACCACATTCCTTCATGTCAGTTTGCTAGAAAGCAGATGCTATTTTCTAGCATCATCTCATCTTACTGATAACACTTATCTTTGATTTCTGTAGATTTTTGCCTTTGGCTACATGCTTATATAGCATACTGTTGTATGTATACTTTTTCTTATGCACTGAAAACAAATCTTGATTGAAAAGGTCACTGGTGGGCATCCAGGTTTCCAAGATAAATGCTTTTGATTTTTTCTGTATGAGTGTATGAAAGAGATGTTGTTTTAGATAAAAGTGGAAACACAGCATGTATTGCTCAGTGACTTGAAGGTTAAAGCTATTATTATTATTTTTTTTATTATTATTATTATTACAGGCTACTCCAAGGAGTCCTTAGACTCATCAAAGGAACCCTAAACATCATGTCAAGAACATTTGCGCAATATCTATCATACTTTGCTTTGAACTCATCAGTCATGTCACCCACAACAGACTCTGGCAACCTATTCCACTCATTCACTATGCTCCAAGCAAAAAAACCTAGTTCTAATAATCTTGCTGATCACACTCTTACTCAGTTTCCATGGATGGTCCCTAGTTCTTCCACCAACACACCCGTTCTGAAAAATTTCCTCTGAACTAATCTTGTGAAAGCCCCTCGGTAATTTGTATGTCTCAATCATATCACCCCTTTTCCACCTATCAACCAGTTTCTGTAACCCACAAATCTTCAACCTGTTCTCGTAAGGTTTATTGCATAGACCTACTACCATCTTGGTCATTCACCTCTGGATCCTCTCCACCTCCTCATCACCAAGAAACCCTAGTGCCCAGATCTGCATGCAGTAGTGAAGATGGGTCTTATCAAGGCTCAATAAAGAGGAACAATAACCTGCTTGTCTAAGTATTCTTCAGTAACCAAGTGATCTGATGCTGTGCCTTAGCTACTTTTGCTATGCCCCCACCCCCAAACTTTAACTCCCTATTCCACTAACACTCCCAAGTCTCTGTCTTTGTCAGTTTCTTGGAGTACAGTTTCACCAATGTGATATACAGCTATTAATCTTTTCACTCCAAAATGCATAAGATTACGCTTTGCCACATAAAACTGGCATCCATTCTCCTTTGTCCAGTCTGCCAATCTATCCAAATCATCCTGTCAGAATTTTGCGGGATAGTTAATATTGGGTAGATCAATATTAACTATTGATCTACCCAACTTTGCATTATCGTCAGCCAACTGAACAGTTCCTCTCAGATCCTTTCCTATATTGTTAATAAGTAGGGGTCCAAGACCAGAACTCTGCAGTATGCCACTAGTCACAGGCCTTCCTTTGGACTCTACTCCTGAATATCTCTGATATCTGATATCTCTCCGTCAGCCACCCTCTTATTCACCCCACCAACCCTATATCCATTCCTATGTACTGCAGTTTACTTCATATAATAGCACATGAAAAATCAAACTTCTTTACTTTCAATATGTCATACTTTCTAAACTAGTAAGATACTTTATTTTTCTTTTACAAGAAAGTAAAAGAAAGAAAAGTCCAGATACAAGATAACAATGAGTCATAATTTTTATTTCATTTTTAATTATGAAAATCATTAGTGATCTTCTAAATATCACTAACTGAGTGCACAGCTAAATGAACATATATTCAAATAGAAAGTTAGAATTTGAATTTGTTATATTAAATTATCTTATCTCGTAGCTCTTCCATTTCATCATAACAGGTGAAAATAAATGTGGAGACAATAATGGTGAATGCAGTCATCTGTGTCTTAGAAATCCCGCAAACTATTCCTGTGCTTGTCCAACTGGCCAACGCCTTCAAGCAGATGGACATACTTGTGATGAAGGTATGTATTTTAAAAATGATCACACTTATTCATTTAGATATTATATCTTTATGGGAATAGAGTTTCCACTCCCTTGCAGCTTTCGGAAACCTCTGCTGTGTTGAAGCACTCTACCAAAGCCATGTGCACATCTATCTGAGAATGCAAGTATTGTATTGGGAACTAACAATTTATTTTTAATAATATATCTCCTGCATGCAGAAGAAGAGCACAGATAGATCCCGAGTGTGGGCAGAGTCAGGAATAGAATAATCTCTTGATATTCTTCTTGAACTGCCCATGATTGTAGTCTTTTGGAAATGTTTCATTAGGTAGCAGGGAGACCGTTCCACAGAATTGAAGTGGAAGTAACAAAATATGACTCGGAGTAGCAGTTTCAGTGAGTAGGCAGTTCAACTGTAAAAGGATATTGAGCAACTGTAGCATGAGTTCCTGTACATTTGACACAAATGGGAGGCATAATGGATGCTAATTCTGTTAAACAATGGCCATGGAAATACCTGTAGAAGAGACACAATGCAGAAACTTATCTTTTACAGGAAAGTTGCGGAAGAGAGTTTGTAAGAGAAATGTCATTTATCAACTGAACTGCCCTTTTCTGAATAGCATAAAAAATTTTTAATGAGGTTTAGGTGCATTGCACCATACATGAAAACATTATGTTTTCATGTATGGTGCAATGTATGGTCGGATTTGGAATTTATATAGAGTAATAACTGTTCTGCAGTGAAGTACTGTCTTGAGCAGAAAAGGATGCTAAGTTTTTTGGAAGCTGAGGATGCTTCAAAAATGGTGTTGTATTATGATTGTACCAGGAAAGGTTTGGAGTAAGAGTCAGTCTCAGAAAAGAAATATAGTCTTGAATATTAAGCAGTAAGCAGCACATTATCAAAAGTAAGCAGAGAAAATCTGAGGTCTTTTTTTTTTTATTTTTTACAAGAAAATAAGCAAAACTGCAATTTGGAAGCATTGAAGTTGACTAGGTTGCTTTCGCCCTGATCAAGGATACTATGGAGATCAGTGTTTAGGGCGCTTATTACAGATGATCTTGAAGCTTGAGATGCTTGGGGCACTGCAAGGTTTGTCATATGATTAGGACAAGTGGAGTGTACTATCATCAGCAAAACTGTGAATATGGTTTGTAGTTCAATGAGAACAGGTTGTTTATATAAATCAGGAAGAGGGTGAATGAAATGACAGGGCGATGTGAGACATCAGCATTGATAAGAAAGTCTGAGGAGAGAACACCATTACACATAAGGATTGATCTGAGAGAAAATTGGCAATCCAAGGATGAAGACAGTCTAAATGATGGCAACCTGCTGAGAAGCTCCCTCTATGATCTGCCTGCCAGATCCTCTCAAAAGAATTGCAAATGTCAAGAGCAATAGTACAGGATTCTCTAAACCTTTCCATGGAATGGGTCCAAAGTTGAGTGACATAGGCCAGGGGATCTCCTATAGATATAGAGTGTGAAAATCCATATTGGTGGTCACTTATTAGATAGCAGTTCTCAAGGTGTTGAAGTAGTTGACTGTTGGTAACCTTCTCCATTACTTTAGACAAATTAACATGAGAGCAATAGATCAATAGCCTGATAGTAAACATTTATCTCCTTTTTTGGGAGGGGGGGGGGATCGTTGTATATGAGCTTTCTTCCATGCTGATGCCAGCTGAGTAAAATTTAATGGATAGATGATAGAGAACAGGTGTTTGTACAGAAACACAACTCTTGAGCACAATGGGTGAAATGGCTGGCTGCCCTTAATGGTATTCAAGTTACTCAAGATTCTTTTGATGTCTTTCTAGCAGAAGCATGAGATGCAATGTTCTAGCTAGAAAGGAGGTAATTTGCCATGGTCATCTATGTAGGAATTAGAAGAAAAGAATGATGCCAAGACATCATCAGCCTTGTCTTTAGGTGATGTTGCAATGCTACCATTAGAATGAGATAGAGGGCAGCACAGATGAGCAAACGTTATTGCCAACAGCTTTCTTTGATGAAGGACTAGAAGGCACAACTGCCAGCTGTGCAAGCAACAAGTTTTCTATATTTATCCCTGTGGAATTTATACTTTGCCATTTTAATGGTGGTTTTACAAGTGTTGCAGGCAACTGTATGATAGGCTGTGAATGAAACTGACGTTTTGGTCTCAAGCCACTTATGCAAGGCCATTTGCTTTTCTTCAACAGCCCTAGCATACTTTTTGAAGAACTATGGTTTTAGATACAGGATGGGGAATTTGAACAGAATGAGGAATGCAACTTTTCAATTATGACAGATATCTGGATATGAATAAAGAAAACAGTAGTCTCGCCATGGAAAGGAGTAAAAGTCACATAAGTCTTCATACCTGACGTTGTAATGCCAGAGCACATGAAGTTGTGAATAACTGAAGAAAGGATGTTCCACCAGAGATTATACTTGGATAAGATTGTGGTCTGAATTCCCAAGAGGGAGTAGTCACCTGAATATAGTACCTGGGAAGAGAATTAGCTAAGAAAAGATCTAGAGTGGTTTGAACTGAACTAAACTTAATGGTTTGATATTATTATCATTATTAACATCTAACATCCATGGAGTCAAAGGGCTCATTGCAGAGGGCAATGCTCTATCATGCAAAAAAGATTATCAAACCATGCTTTAAATCCATTCAGAGGTTCTGCATTCACCACACTTCCAGACAATGCATTTTACTTGCAAAACGCTCTCCATGCAAAACACATACTTCTCACTCCTCGGTTCACAAGTGTTCTCCTTTTATTCACAAAGCTCTGCAAGTTGCATCATAACTTTAGCTATACACTACCCAATTTCAAGAACTTCTTTGCATGATTAAAGTGATAACTCAACTCACTTGTCCACTTACATAGTCTATTGATATCCTCCTGCAAGGCCACATCTGCTGTACTTCTCATACAGTAGTTCTTCCAAACTTTGCATCAATGGCAAACAGCTGCACATCTCCAGTTAAGCCAGTCACAATACAAGTTCAACAATAATGGTCCTAAAATGTCCCCTATCCACTCCAGTAATGACCTTCTTCTTCTTTTGGGATACCACTCCTTCATACACAACCTACTCATACCTATCTGACAGCAATCATTTATCCAAGTCACTAATCTATTATCTAATCCCATCTGTTTCAATTAAGCTACAAGCTTGTCATGTTGCACTTTATCAAAAGCCTTTGAAATATTCAAGTATACATGTGCATGTGCATCTTCATTATTCGCTGAATTTATTGCCTTGTAATGCATAAGAAAATTGCTAAAGCATGAATATCCCACTAACAAATGAGTAGAAGTCATGAGTGAATCCAGGATAGCAGTATATGGAGAATCCATAGTTAGAGAAGTCCATAAGTTGTGCTATGCTATCCAGGAGGTAGAATGAGTAGGATAATTAAGATCTTAAGAACCATTGGACATGAGAAAGAAACAAACAAGAGAGAGATTTGTGGGGACAAATGATCTACGTGGAAATAAGGAGGATGTGAGGGTGAATATCAGGAGGCTATTGAGAAGAGTGAAAGATAACAGTGTAGTAGAAAAGGTTGTCAGTGTGTTGCCAATGTATGGCAATGATGAGTTGTAACAGAGAGCCAAAATCATGAATGATATGCTAGCTAAGCTGTATACGGAGAAGGGAGTACAGTTTATGGATGTATGGCATGTGTTTGAGGGAAGAATGAAATTATACAGACGTGATGGGTTGCATCTGAATGCCTTTGGAGTGAGCCCACTGGAGAAAATGTTCCTCGACGGAAGTATAGTATATGATGTATACAAGAGATCAGAAGAAAGAGATAAAGGGAAAAGTCAGGAGAGTGGTATTAAAGACACAGAAGTGTTTGGCAGTGGAAACGGTAGTAGCGTGAGAGTAGAAGAGAGAACGGGAATGCAAGAAGAACAGAGAAACGAAGGAGCCCAGGTGGACAGGGAGACATGATATAGAGAAAGTGGATGTTAAAAGACAGTGAATGTGTGTATGAAGATGGAGTATATTGCGATGTGGGGTGGGAAGTTGAGGCTGAGCAGATATGTATGGAAAGTGGTGATAAAGGTGATTGGGCAGGTGTGGTAGGGAAATCACAACCAACAAGTGGCTTGGATAGGACTGGTTATAGACCTAAAAATGAATTACTGTGCTTGTTTACAAATGCTAGAAGTATCAGAAATAAGGAGGATAAAAGTTTCATTGATTGAGTTTATTCATCCCAAAATCATCGGAATAAGTGAAACATGGTTGAATGAAAATGATATTCTAACACGAATAGAAATGGATGGATACAGTATTTTTTGTGAGGATAGAAAAAACAAGAAGGGAGGGGGGTGCTGCTACTGATGATAGCAGTGGAATTATATGTACATAAGGTAGACATGAAAGAGGGAAATAGTGGCAGTGGTTTTGAGGCAGAGTGATATAATGTGGGAGTTTACAGAAAGACATATTTAGTTGGATGTTGCTATAGGCCCGGGAATGTAAAGGGTGGTGATGATGAAGAAATGTATAAACAACTTGGATTAGTGAACAAAGGAAGGATAATTATTATGGGTGATTTTAATTATGGTGGTATAGATTGGAATGAAGAAATAGCATTTAGGAATAAGGAAAATTAATTTCTTGAGTTTTTAAGAGATAACTATCTCAGGCAGCACGTGAAGGAGGGCACATGATGATTGAGAGTTCTAGATCTGATCATGTTATCAGAGGATGTAATTGTGAGAGGAGTTTCACACTTTCCTCCAGTTGAAGACTTTCATGAGAAAAAGATATATGTGGAATTATAAGGCTGGTGATTATGACAAGCTTAGGAGACAGATTGGAGCTATAAGATGGAACGAGGAGTTGAGCAGTAAGGAAACAAATGCTGCATGGGAACTGATAAAATAATACATAACAACTTTGATGTGTAAATGTATTCCAAAGGCCATACATTCCTCCTGACATTGGAGGAAATACAAGATGAATAATGGTAATAATCAGTTACATGAAGAGTATAAGGAAGATGCCAGGAGAATGACTCAGTTAGTAAGGAAAACAAAAGTGCAGAATTGCAGAATTAGCAGAAATTGGCAAGTCAGGTGAAGAAAATCGCTAAAGCATTTTTTAAATATTTGGCAAGTAGAAGGAAGAATGATCATTGATAAGATGACGTTAATGGATGAAAATGGTAGAATGGTAACTGCTGCAAAAGACATTTTTGAGGTATTCAGTGATCAATTTATAAGGGTGTTTCATCCCGATGAGGGTGGAATCATGAGGAACTTGAGTGTAGAAGACATAGGAGAGGATGATTTAATTGTGAGTGAGAAGGAGGTATTTGAGGAAATAAACTTGAGGTCAATAAGGTGATATGATTTGATGACATGTCATCATGCATCTTAAGGGAATGTTTCAGGGTATTGGCAATAGCATTAGCATGCTTTTTTAATAAGAATCTTGCAACAGCACAGGTTCCAAGGGAGTGGAAGGAAGGTAAAATTGTTTCACTGCATAAAGGTGGTGATAAGGCTATAGCTTTGAATTATAGGCCAATTTGTATATCTGGAATTGTGGTGAAGGTACTAGAGAGACTTGGTAAGAAGTAGGATACAGAAATGAATTGTTAACAGCAGTATTCTTCGGGATTATCAGCATGGATGTGTTAAAGGAAGATCATGTTTCTCCAACTTACTTTATAAGGTGACAAATACTTTGAATGGGGGAGATACATATTCAGTGGTGTACTTGGATTTTGCAAAAGTTTTTGATAGGTTCCCACCAAACAAGCCGATAAATAAATTGAAACAGATGGGATTGGATAACAGACTTCTGAGTTGGATCAGTGACTGGCTGTCAGATAGGTATCAGAAAGTTGTATATGAGGGGGATGCAGTATCCAGAAAGATCACTAATGGTGTACCGCAGGGGTCAGTTTTGGAACTATTGTTGTTCACTTTGTATGTTAATGATATTGGGATGGGTTTAACTGATGATATGCAGCTGTTTGTAGATGATGCAAAACTGGGGAAAACAGTGCTCAGTCAAGCGAGTGTTATGGCATTACAAGAGGACTTGCATAGATTGCATGAATGGGCAGGTAAGTGGAACTATCAGTTCAATGTTTCAAAGTGTAAGGTTTTGAAATTTGGTAAGCAACAATGGGATGTGAAATATACACTTGGTAGGGAAATTTTAAATGAAGTAGAAGAGATGAGCAATCTAGGAGTAAAGGTGGATGAGGACCTGAAATTCACATCAGATAATGGCAATGATGCAGAGGACCTCCTGACATTCAGATATAGAGAGGTTATGAATTGTATAAAACCTTGATCAGACCTCATATGGATTTTTGTGCACATATTTGGTCATCAAATTTTCATGGTGATGAGGATATATTAGAAAGGGTCCAGAGAAGATTTGCATAGGTGGTCTTTGGAATATGGAGTATTGCAAAGCCTCGTGAATAGGAGGATGGGGGGGGGATATGATTGAGATATATAAGCTAGTCAGGAGTTGTTATCAGGTTGACATGAAAGAGATTTTTCAAAGAATTGGAGAGGGGAGTAGATCAAGAGGCCATTGCTGGAAACTGTATAAGGAGGGTGTGAGCATAGGAGTGAGCAGTAGGTTCTTTGCATGGAGAGTGGTTGGTGAGTGGAATGCATTGCTTGAGTGTTTTGGGAATGTCGACACATTGAATCAGTTTAAAGCGTGTTTGGATGAGCATTGTGTGCAATAGTGTGTGCCTCCAATGATGAGTCTCTGACTCCGTGGAGGTCAGATGTTAATAATAATAATAATAAATACATTCATCATAATATAATACTGCTATTATCAACTCATTTCTGAATCCTAGTCCCCACCAACTTCCCTAATACTTTAACCGTAGATGCACAGATTGACCTGTAATTTGTATCCTCAGTCTTATTCCCCCCCCCCCCACATTGCAAGACATGTTCAACAAGTTTACTGAAGGTGCTATTAATTCTCTTGAGCATTCCATCGAGTCCTGCTGCCTTATTAACATCAAGTTTACTTAATTCCTTATATACCTTGTTCTCATTCAGTTCATTTCCTCCTCTGCCATATGCTCTACACCATCTTCTCATGATGTTGCCTTCATGAGGATGAAATACACTGATAAACTGCTCATTGAACACTTCAACTAAATCCTCTGAATTGGTTACCAATCTGCCAGTGTCATCAATTAGCATATACATATTAATCTGCACTTGTCAGAACTTCAATATTATCAGATCATAGGTCTTTTACAGCACGTTTGACTGCATCTGTCCACTTAGATCTTGATATTTCACTTCCTGTAATCTGTTAATGGTCTCCCTGCAATCTTATTATTAAACAATTTTTTCTTTTTTGTTGAAGTTTCCTTTTCCATTCTGTTTAAGTGATCATACCACGTCTTAATTTTTCATATGATTCTGATTGATACCATGTTTTCACTGCTCTCAGTTCTCAGAATACTCATATCTTTAATCTCTAGTCTGTGATGAAATGCTTTATCATTAACCATCCCTCAGATTAAACAGATAAAATTGGTTTGAATGCTGTCTTGTATACAACTGGTTTAGTTTTTGATTAATGTTCCTGTTATTCCATATAAATTCACTGGACTTCCCACTATACCAAATATTCATATTCTGATACCTAATTCTATATATATATATAATTTGCATCTTCACTAAACCTTGTGCCTGAATAGTTGAAATCTTTTACTCATTCTATAAGTTCTCCAAACCATTGAAAATATCAGGTTGCATCTGATATTTTCAATGGTCCCTCTGTTTTCATAGATTTTATCTTTTTATTGTTGATTTTCATGTGAAGTTTATTACAACAGTTATTCACTTACAGTTAAGGGAGACTTGCACTGATTTGTTTAGGAGTATAGCATCATCTGCATAAAAATAAAGAGCTAAAAACCAGCTTGCCACAGTACAATGGATGAAAGAATTTCAAGGAAGAGTGGTCATTAGTATATGGGCTATATACTTAAGAAAAAATTGTTGACATCAATGACAGATTGCATACCTCGAATGAAGAAGATAAAGTAATTTGGAATCAAATGGATGACAAAAGGAATGAAAGGATAATTGTAGAAGAAAAATAGATTATGGAAGGCATATAAAGAGAGAGAGAAGTGGAGAACAGTTGCATGAGGAATATAAGGCTGAGGCTAGAAAAGTGACTAGTATAGTAAGGAGATAAAAATTAAAATATGAGAGGAGACTGTCACTGCAATCCAGGAGAATCCCAAGGAGTTTTTTCACTATATATATATTTTTTTTTTTAATTTTTTTTTTTAATTTTTATTGTGAACATAACAATCTTATGTACAGGATTAACCGGTTTTTGGTTCTCTGCAGTCAGGCAGAGAGGCTGCATGCTCATACTCTTGTTGAGGTATGTTACATTGAAGTCACTTATAAGGCCAATTACATTTTTTTTTTTTAAGATTAAAGCCATTAAGAGTTATTTTAATATGATACTGTATAAGAACATAAATGTGGAAGAACATAGGAGTTACTATAGCACAATATTATCTATTAACATGAGCGTGCCAGCTGATTAATTTTTGCACTGTTAAGCACAACAATCCTTCTTCCCCCTTTCTTTGGGGTGGGGGGATGATGTCACTTCTGTGCTGGAAAGTGGATTATGATGCAGTCGCCCTGCTCAGCCAGGAGTTGATTCCATGGATTCCAGTCTTGGTGGAAAAGATCTAAGGTGTTGTTTTGTCTATGGTGGTGATGCTCGTGTAGGATCCGACTTCTCACCTTTTGTTTGAAGGCTGCAATGAGTTGGTCAGTTGCCTCTCTCTGTGAAGTTGCTGTGCTGTCTGGTCTTGTATGTCTGAGGTAGAAGTTGTATATTACCGCTTTCGCAGTGATGAAGAGGTAATTGCAGAATGAATGGTTATTTGACTCCGCATGGACGAGATTGAAAAAATTCTCTTCAGTATGAAGACTACCACAGGTGAGAGCTGCCGTTTCCCGAGACAAACTGATTAATTCAGTGTTGACTGGGCATTCCAAGTAGATATGCCGGACTGTTCCTAATTGGTAGCAGAACAGGCAGTTATCTGAGACATTTGAGTTAAATTTTCATAATATAGTAGGAGTGGGTAATATATTGTGCCACATTCTCCACTGAATATCTGCGTCAGGTTTGATGGCTCTTGTGCGATATGGTAGGTCCCATTGAAATAGTGTTTGATCAGATGATGCAGGATTTTCCAGTAAAGTGCTTTGGTTCGTCTGTTGTGTTAGAGTGTTGTAGATCTTGTTGGTGTTGTTTTTTCACTATATGACGCGTAGGAGGAAAAATTACAGTTGATGGATCACTCTGCTGGATGGAAATAGGAATCAGGCGACCAAAGCAGATATGTCATAGTTGAGCTATTTAATGATCACTTTTTTATTATTATTATTATTATTATTGTTCCGGGCAACTCCAAGGAGTTGACAGACTCATCGAGGGAGGCCCTAACATCATGTCAAGAACAACTGTTCGACATTCACACAGTATCTATCATACCTTGCCTTGAACTCATTCACGGTGGTAGCACCCACAACAGACTCTGGAAGCTTATTCCACTCATTCACTACTCTCCAAGTAAAAAACCTAGCTCTAACACCCTTGTCAACCACGCTCTTGCCCAGCTTCCATTCATAGCCCCTAGTCCTCCCACCACCAGTCATATTTTCAAAAATATCTTCTGGATCAATCTTATAGAAACCCTTCAGTAATTTGAATGTCTCAATCATATCACCCCTCCTTCGCCTGTCGACCACAAATAGCCACAGCATAGCATAGCCACAAATAGGATTCATTTTCCAATTACCATTTAGAAATGTGCCTACGTATCTCTACATATTTCTACTGACATTGCCTGTCAGTGAAGAAGTTTATTATTGAATACCATTTCTATGCCTTCCTTTTCCTGATCTCTATTTAAGTCATCGTGCAGGATCTCTACACCACCTTCAATTACTATTGCTTTTCCTAGTTTTGCAATATCAGCAAACAACTGAATCTGAATATTTCCTGTTACGTCATTTCCTATTATTATTATATTATTATTGTTATTGCGTGACATCTCCAGGGAGTCCAAAGACTCATCGAGGGAGCGCACCTACTCTACAACTCTCTGTTTCCACCACTCATTCCACCAACTACAATGAACTGCAACTACCATCATCATCATCATCATCATCATCATCTACACCAATGCCATCTACTACCCACTACCACCACTAGTATTTTCACAGACAATCACAAACAACCATGCCCACAGCGGGATTCGAATCTGCAGCCTTTTGGCTGGAGAGTGGTTAGTGTATTTCCTGTATCATTAATATACAAATTAAACAACAGAGGATCAAGTATTGAGCCCTGTGCTACACCATTAGTCATCTACTTTCTCCTGGATTCATCTCCTTCATAAAACATCCTTTGATATCTGTCCATCTGGCACTCTCTGATCCAAATCACCAGCTTCATATCCATCCCCATTTGCTCCAATTTATCTGAGAGAGTTCTATGTCGAATCCTGTCAAATGCCATTGTTAAGTCTATGGTATCACTGAGTAGCCATTTCCCTTATCTAGCTCCATTGTTGCTTTATTATAAAAAAGAAGTAAGCAGATTACTTAGTAAGATCTACTCTTCAAAAACCATGTTGTCCTTTATAAAGTATCGTATTCCTAACCTCCCCTGTCCTGGATTCTGTCTTTTATCAATTTCTCCAATGCCTTAACCATCACTCCTGTCATGCTGATTGGCCTATAATTTGCCATCTCTCTCTCTCTCTCTCTCTTGGGGCCTCCTTTGTGTAGTGGGACTGCTTTCACTGCACTGGCACCTTCCCTGTACTGAGGCTTAAATTAAACAGCTTGGCCATAGGATCTGAAAATTCCCTTCAAATTTTCATAATACTTTGGCCAATATGCCATTTAATCCCATAACCATGCTTGCATTGAAGTTCTGCGATATTATAAGCATCTCCATTTCTTCAACCTTTATTTTCCCATCAGTCAATGTTGTATCTGACATTGTAACATCATTGCCTGGATGGTACACACTTGCAAAATGATCACTCAGTAATTCAACTGTTTAGTTTGCTTCAGTTACCTCCCCACCATCAGCACTTTTCAGTCATCCTTGCATAGTCCTTCCTGCTTTTACTTTGCCACATTGTGAAAGATCAGCAAGCTTTCTTTCATAATTAGCTTTGGCCTTAAAAAAATATAACATAAAACATAAAAAAATCAGTTGTCTTAATTCTAGAATCAATTTATTCTTGAAGAAGAATCACAAGTAGTATTATCCTTTCTAGATATTCATGTCCAATGCAAAATCACTGGCTCTTTCCACATCAGTCTATCACAATTCTGCTTTCTCCAGACACTGTAGACACCAGTCATCTACTCATCTTAAAATTACCAAATAGTTACATTTTGTTAACACAACATATTCTTCTCTGAAGGACTTTCCAACAAGAAATTTCAACTGTTAAATAAACTTTATCTCTGGATGGCTACTTCCTGAAGATGATTAAAAAAAATTATTGATCATTTCTTTTAATATCCTTTAAATGAAAATGAAACACTGCAATATTCCAGTATCTTTCATGAAAAGTATAAATGTGTTTCAAGGATTCAGAGGAAGGTTCAGCTTATTGCCACCTTCAAACATATCAGTCAAACTTTATCCTCTTCTAAACTCAAGCTTCTTCTGTGAGCAAGAGGGTGAGGAGTGGTTTCTTTGCATGGAGGGTGGTTGAACCATGGAATGCATTGCCTGATGGAGTGGTGAGAGCGAGAACGGTCAATGAGTTTAAGGAGTGGTATGATAGACTTAATGTTTCTTAGGGGGGACCTCCCCTCAGTGAGTCTAGACTTTGTGTTTCTTAGGAAGAACCTCCCACGATGAGTCTTTTGACTCCATGGAGGCCTGAATAATAATAATTCTCCTTTTGTCATTTATAGTGGTTTTTCAGGGCCCATGCAAGTCTCATAATTTATCACACTTTGAAAAAATGGTCTATTCAATTGAGGAACTAACTCTGAATATCAGCATTATATTTTATTTATTAAAACTTTTAAAGTCCACCTAGTAAATGCTGTTTATCCCAAGAAACAAAGTTTCTGCTACTTGGATATCAGTCATGTTCAAAATGTGTCTAAAGTGACCCCACTATATTATATTCTATAAACATATTTTTGCTTTCAGCTGCTATCTGGATAAAAAAATAAAAATAAAAGAAGTCATGAAATTACTTCACATATACAGATCTATATGTGAAGATTATATGTAACTCATATTGTTTGCATGTCATAGTGTAAAATACTGATGAAATTAAGGATGCAATTTCTTGTTTGTATAATATACTGCTAAATCTATGAAAACAAAAAGGAAAAAAAAAGTTATCTATAAGTAAATTACATTATCTTTTATTATAGTTAGTTACTATGAAAATTCCAGATTGAGTTGTATATATATGTACATATATTTTTTAATTTATTCCTCCCTTCCCCTCCCCCCCTGTCCCAATTTCTCTAGCGCCATCTTCCTTCCTCCTGTTTGCCAGTCGTGGTAGCATACGCCGTATTTCGATGGACACACCAGATAATACAGATGTCTTTCTTCCTCTTCCAGAGATTTATAATGCAGTAGCTGTGGACTTTGATTATGCTTCAAGCAAAATTTATTATTCAGATGAAAAACTAGATGTTATCAGGTATGTGTATTTAAATCAGAAAAATCTTTTCACATATGCATGCACACACACACACACACACACACATACACACACACACATATACACACACAATAATGTGAATTCCACTCACAAAAGGTTGTAAATCTATTTCACCTTAGCACGTGAGTAGGCTGAGGATTATATAATCCTGAAATTCTGCTCTGGTAAAAAGAATGGTAGTCTTATACTGGATAATAATATTATTATTATATGATTATCTAGATGGAGTCAGAATATTCATCATAGGAGACCCACACTTTATACACACAATACCTATTATACCTCTCCTTAAACTGATTCACTGTCAGGGCACTCACAACAAATTCTGGCAATCTATTCCACTCACTCACGATTCTCTAAGAAAAAAATCTAGTCTACACACCCTCACTAACTACACTCTCGTATAACTTCCAGAGGTAACCTTTAGTTCTTCTCTCTCTCTCTCTCTCTCTGTATATATATAGATAGATAGATATTTTTATTTTTTGTTATTTTTTTATTTAACTTGTTAAAATATACATTAGACGATAGGTAACAAGGACTATTTACATATTATAAGTATATATATTACAGAGAAAGAAAACATTTTCCTTTTGGGTATACAATAGAGAATGCAATAAATGAATTCAAAATTTACAGTTCAGTTTCAGTCTGAGTTATCTTTCAGATGAAGCGTATTGTCATCGTCAATCCAGAAGAGGGTACCAGTTGGATTCCACGCCTCTATGAATTTTGCGACAGTTCTTGTTTCTTTGAAGTATTCAAGTTCCAATAAAGGCCTGCTTTTTAGTTTCTGACAAAGGATATACATGAGGGTTTGTTCAGTTTCAGTGATGGATGGGTGCTAGTTATTTCTTGTCTGTTTTAGGTAGAAGCTGTAGATGATGGCCTTAGCGTAGATGAAGAGGAAATTGCATGTTCTGTGTCTGTTTTCTTCTGTGTGGACTAAATTCCAGTAGTCTTCTTGGCTGTGGGCGTAATTACAGGTGTTAGAGGCACTATTCAGGGCATAGGTGATTATCACTTTGTTTGCAGGACAGGTTAGATATGTGTGTTCCACGGTACCTGAAACATCACAGAATAGACACAGATCCATTTCTCTTGGGTGAAATTTGTAGAGCTTAGAAGGAGTTGGCAAGATGTTATGCCATAGTCTCCACTGTATGTCGGAATCTGGTTTGGCATACTTTGATTTATATGGCAGATCCCACTGAAAACTGAGTGGCATATGCAGCCTTGTAGATGAGATTGTTAAGGATGAATATAAGAAGGGCGAGGATGGAGACACTGACATGAGGAAGTGGTATATTTTCTTGTAGTTGGAGGGAAGAATTGGAAGTGAGGCTTCAGATTGTACAAGATGAAATATCGGCCCCGAGCAGTTTCTAGAAGGAATATGGATTTCCTGAGGTGTAGCGATATCTGGATAGGCTTTTATAATGGAGGCTTGCAGCTGTTGATATTGCTTTTCAGTTTTTGGGTTCTTCATTGGTAGGCTTATGAATGTCCACTTTAGGGTGTGGGTTAAGAGGTCCCCTATGACTCTTATTCCTACCCAGTTCCATGTAGGGAAAAGAAAAGGCTGGCCAGTTGTGAGACTTTTGATGTTTCTGTTCGAAAATAGTGGTTCTGTAAGTACAGCTGACTCTGTTGATCCTGTAAGTGTGTGATGAGGTCCTGTGTTTTTCCATCGCTGTAGAGCATCTTTGTAAAAATGAGGTAGTTTAGAAGGAGATGGTGCAGGACTGGCCATTCAGAGGATTGTGTAAGTGTAAGTCCTCTGGTGGATGATTTCGTGATGTAATCGAAGGTGGTTACATAAGTGTGGTTGCATTGAAGTGTCTTTAGGAGGAGGATTATCCTGAAGGATCTAATCTTGTTTTCAAGGGAAATCAGGCCTTGGCCTCCCTTGCTGAGTGGCTTGCAGAGTTGAGGGTATGTTGTCCAGTGAGTTTTGTTCCAGAGGAAACGTTTGATTTCCTTTTGAATGTGGTAGAGAAATCTTCAGGAGGTGTGAGTACTTTGAGGGTATACCATAAGACACTCGCAGCCATCTGGTTAACTATTAGTACTCTTCCTCTAAGTGAAGACATGGAACGAACGCTGTTCCATTTACCTAGCACCTGTTTAAAACAGTTGTGCAGCTGTGTCCAGTTCAGTGTGTTATATATTTTGGTGTTGCCAAGGTGCACACCTAAGTATCTTTGTCCTTCGCTTGACCAGGTACATTCGATCGGAGAATGATTTCTAGACTTCCATCTGCCTGACCACAAGCCCGTGGTTTTTGCAGAATTTAATTTGGCCCCTGAGGCTTAGCCTTGATCAAGAGAAGGCTTTCAACAGGGTAGAGCACGAGTACCTTTATGAAGTTCTAAAGGCATTTGGCTATGGTCCTCTCATCATTGAAACAGTGCAATTGCTTTACAGAGAAGAACACTTCTGTTTAAAAATTAACGACAGGCTTACTTGCACTTGTCATATTCTCGATAGATAGATAGATAGATAATCAGTAGTCACATTGACTCGGTGATTGGATATGTTCATCTTTTTTGGCTGACTGAAACTGAGAAAATAGATAACAAGTTAATGTAATGGAGCACACAAAATTTTTCGTCAAAAATGATTTCTTCAGGCATGGTAACACTTAAAGCAAATTAAAAAACCATAAAAACACTGTGCTATTATAATAACAGACTTTGTGTGAATTGAAGTTAAGTTTGAATTGTCGTTATAGTTCGTTCTGTAGTTCTATTGTTGTGCAAATGCAAGCATATGAGATTACTCGTACGCCAGTATCTATTGGCAAAACCAATGCGAGTCAGGTAGACTATAACTAAGATTGCTGTTGATATGAGATGAGTCTAGAGCAATTTCTTTGGATTCAACTATGTGTTGTTCCACTTCATCATGACAAATATAAATGTTCAATGTTGCATCCCAATCTACTCCATGTTGGCAGCCTTCATCGTTTGTGTTCACTTAAAATTAGACGTGACTTGACCATGCACTTGTTCTGACTCTATTATATGAAATGTCTCTCTGACGTTCCTCTAGCCGTAGGAGGATTGACTTCTTGGTCTGGCCATAGTATGGCCTCCCACAATTACATATTGCCTTATATACACCGGAGAACTGAAGATGGTTATGAGCCTATTTTGGGTGGCTTAGAACGACCTTAGTTTTGGGAGAGTTGAAAAACACGTTTTAATATTAAATTTCTTATTTAATATTAAATTTTAATATTAAATAAGAAATTATTAAATATTAAATAATAAAAATTTCTTATTTGATATTAAATTTTAATATTAAAATTCTTCCTAGTTTCTGGGAGAACGAGCTGATGTAAGGTAAAGAAATATATCCCTTGGGGTTGTTAGGGATCTCTGTATTGTTTCACAGGTGCTGGTATAGTTGCCTCAATGTTTTTGGAAGAGTATCCATTATTTAAGAAAGTTCTTTCTAGATATGTTAGTTCATTTTTTTAGTTCTTCTTTCTTTCTTACATATAATACATAACCATAGAGATAGAGTTTCTGTAATGACAAAATATTATGAATGGCAAACAGATCATTGGTTGAATGTGCAAAGTCAGTAATGGCTATAACTCTAATTATTTTGTATTTATATCAATGGAAACAGATGGTTGTAGTAATCTCTATCCCAACTGGTGATACTATATTGCAGTGAGAAATTTACCACGAATAGTATAAGCATCCTAAGAATACTGCATTTACAAATTTTTTAACATAATATATTCTGTTAATTATGAACCTCAACTTATTTGTTAAAAATGAGATGTGGGAGTTCCATTTCAGATTGCTATCAATGTGCAAGCCCAAATACTTGACTGATTTTGTTTTTGACTAAGCTACGGTTACAATTTTGGATATCACTACATTTTGTTTCATGCCATTTTATGGTTATATTGTGATCTAGCTTATCTGTTAATGTGAAGTACATATATCTTGTTTTATTGGTATTAATTTTAAGACCATTATTGCTAAATGACTTATTTAGTTTCAACATATCATGGTTAATCCAATTGTTTAGATCCTCAAGGGTCATTTCAGTGTATACTAATGCTGTATCATCAGCGAACAATGTCATTGTTCAGTGATGATACAGCGAACAATGACAAATTTTTGTATTTACACAGATCATTAACATATATTAAAAATAAGGTGGGTCCTAGTACTGAACCTTATGGGACTCTATATTTTATTATTTTTGTCGTGTATTAAATGTGCCATAGCTGATATATTGTTTTCTATTATTCAGATTGGATCTGAACCAATCATTAATAATTCCTCTAATGCCATATCTAGGCATTTTCAGTAGTAGTAGGTGGTCATGATGAACACAGTTGAATGCCTTAGATCAGGGGTTCCCAACCTTTTTGTTTCCTAGAGCACATTCTAAAATACTGATAGGGCGACGGGCACCATCTGTTTTTTCAAGCAAATTTTTTGAATTCTTTTGTTAAATGAATACATACAAAATTTACATTATAATCAAATGTTTTATTACTTAAAAGTTTACATTATATAAAAATTTAAATATATATACAGCGTGTTCGGGATAAATTTGACATATTTATAATTAATTATATTTTTCCGTAAGTTACATGTATTAACACACACTTCTCTTCATTTAAAAGTTTGGACCCTTCTTCATTCATATACAAGATGTCAGAAAGGATGGATAGCTGGAACCCACCTGAATCATGGAAGAGAATAACTTGTATCATGATGATTCGTGCCCGCCATCAAAATAAGGATATTACGACTGCTGCCCAATGCTCCCTGAATACAGTAAAAACAATCAGGCATGAACTAGAGACTTGCAATGGTGACTACGAGGATGTAGCAAGAAGAAAGATCCCTAGCAGACGATCTGATTGCGTTCGTACAGCAG
This sequence comes from Typopeltis vanoorti, assembly GCF_054136105.1. Lineage (NCBI taxonomy): Eukaryota > Metazoa > Arthropoda > Arachnida > Uropygi > Thelyphonidae > Typopeltis > Typopeltis vanoorti. The sequence continues at coordinate 68,277,328 of NC_143573.1, read as the reverse complement.
AATTCCTCACAAATCTGCAGGAACAGGTGTTGAAGAACGCTGGCATTGGAATTCGGGCTTTGTTCGTGGAGTTGCTAACTGTAGTCAAGCCCTGGATAACAAGGGTAGCCAATGGTAGGCCGTATGTATGGCAGCAGGATTCGGCCCCTTGCCACACCTCTGGGAAAAGTCAAAAATGGTTGTCTGAAAATTTCTACGACTTCACCAGTCCAAATGTTTGGCCTCCAAACTCCCCAGACCTTAACCCCATGGATTATTTTGTATGGGGCGCAGTTGAAAAAGACACCAATCGCACTTCCAGTAATACAAAAGCCCAGTTAATGGATAAAATTAAAACAGTTTTTGCGGCCCTTCCCAGGGAGACTGTAGCATCAGCTTGTTCGAGGTTCCGAAGCAGAATTGAACCTGTGATCGATGCTAATGGTGGTTATTTTGAGTAAATCTTGTTGATAGTATTGTAATTAACTCTGCCTGTAATGTTTTTTTGTCAATTCATTAAATTTAATAGATACAAAGAAGATTTTCTTTTTCCTTACGAAACTGTCAAATTTATCCCGAACACCCTGTATGTAAGTTAGTGTGATCTTTGGCATTGCATTTCATTGGCCAGTGCTTCATAAGTAAGAGAATATGATGATATTCCAGTTCTTAAACTGGAATGAACAACTTTGAATGCGCGTTTACTTTACATTGTATGCGTTTAATACTCTTCATGTGTCATTAACGCATGCGTCATATAGCATGCCATGAATTGTTGCGTGATTATTTCAAACTATACGCCACACGGTTGAACAGCAGTGGGCACACACAAATTGGTCGACGGGTGCCATGGTGCCTGCGGACATAGGGTTGGGAACCCCTGCCTTAGATATATCAAGAAAAATGGCTGCTGTGTACATTCCTTTATTTATTCCAAATTAAACTGTTTTATGGAATCCCAATAGTGCTTTTTTTGGTATTGTATTCTGATATTAAACATTGATTAGATGTGTAAAAGAATATGGTATTTAGAGCTATTTAATCCTTTTTTTATTAGAATTTCAATAACCTTTAAGATTGTGTATAGTATAGATATTAGTCTGTAATTTTTTATTTCAGTTTTGTTACCTCCTTTAAATAGCAAAATAACTGAAGCATTCTTTATGTGTTCTATAAATTTTCTGTGTTCAAAAGATTTATTAATAATATATGTAAAGAACTTTAACTTACATTAATGATAATATTTAGTTTTTCGACATTTATATGGTCACATCCCATTTCTTTTTTTAATCTGATTACTACACTTTTTACCTCATCTTCATTTAATGCGTATAGATACATGGAATTCTTAATCCACAGAAGGTGACTCATGTACTTTATCCTCTCTGTAGGATCAAAATCACAGTATTCAAAGGACTGATCTCTGGGAAACACCACTGGTCAAGTGGTGTTTCCCAGAGATCAGTCCATGTTGAATACTGTTCAACTCAACATGTTGGGTTGAACATCTCTGTTCAACTCAACATGTTGAGTCTGAACAGAGATGTTCAGACTCAACATGTTCCACTTTCTGATACCTATCCATCAGCCACTCATTTATCCAAGTTTATATTCTAATCCCATATTCTCCAGTTTATGCAACAACCTTTCATGTGGTATCCTATTAAATGCCTTAGCAAAGCATCCATTCCCTTTATCCAACTCACTTGTAACATTATTAAAAAATATTAACAAAATGCTCAGACATGATTTCTCTTTAGTAAACCCATGCCATTCCTTGCAAAGTATAGCTTGTTTTTCCACCTATTTCTGTATTTGAGTTCTTACCAACAAAAATATACTTTCACTATATACTTTATGTATTAATTTTATGATCTTATTTATATAATCAAACTTTTGCAGCTCATAAATCGATCATATTATTATTATTATTATTATAGACAAGCTGATATGAATGGTTCTAATGTAGAAACAGTAGTTTCTGAAGATCTTGTAACAGCAGATGGAATATCTGTGGACTGGGTTGCCAAGAACCTTTATTGGACTGATACTGGTCGTAATGTTATAGAAGTATCAAGGGTTGATGGTTCTTCAAGAAAAGTATTGGTAGATTTGGATCTTGATGAACCTAGAGCTATTGCAGTATTTCCTAGGAAAGGGTAAGATTGAATAACAAGATTTTATCTTTTGAATAATCATAATCTTTTTCTTTGTTTTTTCAATTTTTCAGTAAATTTTGCATTAATTATTGAGAATGCAGTATTATTAATGGTTTGAACTAAGTGAGCCATGAAACATGATATACCAATGATATGCATTTGGCCTTTGGAGGAGCAGGAGGGGAACAGTGCTGCTGCATAATTTGCTTTCTTTGCTGTATTATCATTATATTATTATTAACAGACTTTAAAAATCAGTAAGCTCATTGTGGAACAGGTCACTCATTCAGCAAACTTGAACTCATTCACATCTTCCACATGCATACCACACATTCTGGTAGTACATTTCACTGATCACATAAAAAATCTGTCTCTCACACTGATACAGTCTCAAGAGATGAACCCTATGTTTCCTCTCTTATCCTGCACTCTATTACAGGCCCACTCCACATAAGCTTTAATTGTAAAATACACAACCTTCAGCATCAGAAGACTCATTGCAAAAGTCCCATTTTACTTAATGCCTGTCATACAGCAATTTAAATTCATTCACTGACACAGCTACCTCCAGGAATGCAAACCACTTTCTAACACTCTTTGAGCAAAAAAAAGAAAAAATTCTGTTTTACTTTAGCTGGAAAGAAAGAAAAAAAAAAACAGTCCCTTTCTCTCATTGGTCCCATGTGGTTCTGTAATGATTCATGTATGTTATTAGTATTTTTTAAATAAATCTAGAGCATTATTTCATAATGAAACCGCTGACATGCCACTTTTCATTTAATTTCTTTTTTTTTTCTAAGTGGCTCCCTCCCATCTAACAACAAAATGTTGATTTGTTGTTAGATGTTGTGAACCTATAGCGCATTCGTACTGTGGGTATATTAAGGATTTTTTACATTTTATTGATTTTTAATATTTTTGCATTATTTATTTTCTTTTTTACCTAGGAAACCCTTCTCTAGAGACCGAAAACAGCGTTCAAGCTATAATAAATTTAGTTTAATCTTTTATCCAAGTGTGAGCAAACAAAGTACTATCTTGCCCCAGTCCTGAAGATATTTTCAGGCACAAACTTTGTTTGCTCACACTTGGATAAAGGATTAAACCAAATTTATTATAGTCTAACCAAGTGAAAAATAAACTTTCAACATCTTTCTCTAAATCCAGAGTAATTTAATAAAAAGGTGGCACACCTTTTAGCAACTCCTATAGGTAAAGATGACCTTTCCATTGCTTCTCCATGGTATCTCCACTTCTGGGCCTGGCTCCCACTGAAGAGATCTCAATAAAGGTCGAAACTAGTCTGGATAGTGGCCCTTCCCTTAATGCATAACATTATACATATCCACAAGGAGATGTGTTTTGCATTATGGGAGATACTGAGATAGGAGTGATGTTAGCTTGGTCCACCTTTGCTACGAGTTGCCTGGAGTTGTACTACCTTACCGCAGTCCTGAAGATATTTTCAGGCACAAACTTTGTTTGCTCACACTTGGATAAAGGATTAAACTAAATTTACTATAGTCTAACCAAGTGAAAAATAAACCTTCAACAGTGTTCAAGCCACTTTAGGCCTCCAATAAGCAATACTTGGCCAAGGCAAATCTTCTCCTACTATTCCATGAACTGTTGACTGTATACCTTCTCTGATCTTTTGCTAGGACATCAGGAAAATACTAATCAGTTTTGATATTAATAAGTCTCCAAGTCATGATAATATTCCTCCATTCGCATTAAAACTTTACTCCAGAACAACCATGCTATATTGCCTCTTCAAACTGTAATACTCATTTTCATCTGTCCAATAGCTTGGAAGCATGTCCTATTGCTCTGGATTCAGTACCTCTGAAAATAATTCAAAAGATCATCAACATTCAGCTGCTTCACTACATGGAGACTCACCAGATGCTGAGTGACTGGTGATCCACTAGCTGCTTAGTTACTGGCAAAATACATTTTAGATTCTGCCATTTTGGCTCTGCAGTAGATCTCCTAGCAAACATCACCTACCTTTCAACTCAAGCTATGGAACATTTTGGACAAATTCAAGTGTTTCTCTTGATATTTCCTAGGCATTTGATTAAGTTTAACATTGTGGCCTTCTTACCAAGATACTATTTTATGGTATTTCACCTATCTTGTCTGAACAGATCAGCTTCCTCTCCAGTCATTCATTGCTGGTCATGGTGAATGGTTTCCTTTCATAATATGTTTCGATCATGCTTGAGTACCTTAGGACTCTGTGCTTTTATCTACATTCTTCCTCCTATACATTATGGATCTTCTCTCTCTCTCTCTGACTTCCATTCCAATTTGTAGCTTTGCTAATTTGAGAATACTCTATTCTTTTTCATTCTCAAAATCTTGTAGTGCTTGAATGATTTGAACTTCAAGATCCTCTATGACCAATGCCTTAAACACTAATCTCTTTATCATTCTTGAGTGGGTTAAGAATAATCTAGTGAGTTTTACCAAAATGCAATCCTCTCTCATTTTTCAGAAGAATGGTCATGCTTTATCCTCCCTTATTTTTCAGAGTATTCTGCCAACCAGGATCAGTTTTCTCTTCTTGTTGAATTTCACATGTAGCCTATCCTGGAACAAACACATCACATCACATCAGTAGCCTCTTCAACCTCAGAAATCTTGGTATCATTTTCATTCTAAAAAGTACTTCCCTCCTGCTCAACTCATGACACTTTATAAATCCCAAATCCACCCAACCTTAGAATATTTTTTCACATTTGAAGCAATGCACCTAGGACTTTCCTCAGAATTCCTGACTGTATCCAGAAGAGAGCGCTATTTGCTTAATTGATGACTCTCTCTCTCTGGCTCCCTCCAGACACTTTCCGTAGATGCTCTGTTGCTGCATTATGTCTTTTTTATAAGTATTTCCATGGATGCTGCTCAGTTGAACTGACTACTGCCATCCCTGCACTTTTCTTAAATCATCTACGAACATGGGAAGCTGCTGGTCAATACCAGTATACAGATCAGCTCCAGACTTACTGAATCTCCCTTCATTTCCAATATCTCTCCACTTTGGAATAGTCTTTCTTATGCTGTTTTCCCTAATGATTACAATCCTCACCTCTTCAAGAAACACATTAGTGAATTTCTTTATTCTCTCTAACCACTTGCTTGCACACATCACTGTCATGTTGTAGGTCTTACGTCGTAGGTGTTATGTGTGAGACTGAAATAAATAAATAAATATGAATTTCTTTGTCAAGTAAATTGCTTAACCAAGATTTTTTTTTTTATTTTAACAAACTCCTGGTGACCTTCTTAGATGATCCTATGCATTTACTTTAGTTCTGTGGAGCAGCATCCATCGAAATAATTATAGAAAAGACATAATGCAGCAGCAGCAGCAGTAGGGCTTCTATGGATTGAAGCCAGAGAGAGAGAGAGAGAGAGAGAGCTGTCAAGATGGATATCAGATGACTGATATCCATCAGTCATCTGATATTCATGAAATTATTAGCCATCAAGGCTAATAATTTCTAGTTCTTGGTTCAGAGGCTGTTCATCAAGAACTAGAAATTATTAGCCAAATGTTTATAAAGAAGTATTATTATCATTATTACATGACACCTCCAGGGAGTCCAAAGACTAATCGAGGGAGGCCACCTACTCTACAACTCTGTCTCCACCCAGTTCTCCAACTACAATCATCATCTACACCAACGCCATCTAACGCCCACCACCACTAGTATTTTCACAGACAGTCATAAACATCCATGCCTATGGCCGGATTCAAACCCACAATTTTGGCTGGAGAGCAGATTGGCTAACCACTCGACCAACCAGGCCAGTAAAAAATGGATATAGTAAAAAATGGTTCACAAGATCCTCCATAAAAATGTCATTAAAAAACAAAAAAAAAGATTACAAGAATGCCATCTCCATACCCTACATTAGGGGAATTTCAGAAAAAAATAGATAGAACACTACTTAAATACAACATTAAGACTACTTTCAAACCTCCCCAAAATTAAGAAATTTACTGAGCTCTTCCAAAGACCTCTTCCATACCTGGCACACCCAGGAGTTTACAAAATTCAATGTACCTGTAACCTACCTTACATAGGGGAAACGGGATGCACCATCCCAATCAGAAAAGATGAACACAAACAAAACATTAAATACCTCCACTATGGAAAAACAGACCTATCAGACCATGCACTCAAAACATGCCACAGAATAGACTGGAAAGGCTCCAAGTCCCTACACTGCACCAAAACTTGATTTGAAAGAAAATTCAAAGCAGCTTGTAAAATGCTGAAACATTATCCTAACCTGAACAAATTATGGATTAATCATTCCAAGAATATGGAGGACCCATCTACAATGTATAGCAACAACAACAACCCAAACAGAAGATCTCAATACAAGAGGATTTTAGAAATGTTTAATGTAGTTCTGTTTATATTTTGTTTTTACTTAAATTTTATTTTATTTCATTTCATTTTTAAATTTATTTTAGTTTTTATATTTCATATTTTATTTAATTTTTTTCCTACAAGAGGTCAGGTTCGGTTAAATAATTAACAAGCATTTAAATTCATCTTACTTTTGTATAGTGCAGTGTCATATAGCTTGTATCTTATACGTATGTATTTTTTTCCTGATGATGACCGCGATACAGAGTTCGAAAGGTCGAATGTTACTTTCCTAAAGTAATTATTCTAATGTGTTGTGTCTCCGTAAATTCTTCACTATGAATGCTGACCACCGTGTAACCTTAAAAGAAAGAAATATCCACACAATCTATCATACCTCTCCTTGAACCCATTGAGAGAAAAAGCACTCAACTGACACTGGCAATCCATTCCACTCATTCACCACTCTCTAAGCAAAAAATCTAGTCCTCATACCCCCTACTGACACATCTCTATTCAACTTAGAGGGATGACTCCTTGTTCTTGTCCCTCTAGCCAAATGCTGAAATATTTCCCCTGCATCTATCCTATAAAACCCTTTAAGCAACTTAAATGTGTCTATCATATATCCTCTTTTTCTCCTATCAACAAACTTCTGCAATCCACACACCTTCAATCTATCCTCATAGGACACTTTCTATAGGCCACTCACCATCTTGGTCACTCTCCTCTAAATCCTCTCCACCGCTTCCACATCCCTAAGAAATGCAGGGGACCAGATGTGAGCACAGTAATCCAGATGGGGGCGTATCCTTATAAAGAGGAATTATCACTTCCTTATCTATGCTTGTTAATGTGTTCTTCACTAGCCAAGTAATCCTTACCTTAGCAATATATCCTCTAAACTTTAACTCTCTGTCTACTACCACCCCTAAATCTCTTGCTTCATCTATTTCCTGGAGTACATTGCCATCAATGTGATACATAGTTTGTTATCTATTTATCCCAAAATGTATTACTTTACAATTCTTGACATTAAACTGACACCAATTAACTTTTGCCCATACTGACAGCCTATTTAAATCTTCCTGCAAGCTCGATTAACTGTTACTCTACCTAATAATGAAGGGGATACAAATCCTTTGATGTTTATCTGCCAGTAAGCGAAACTCTAAGAACTAGGACTAAGATCTATGAGTTTTATACCGAAAAACTATCGGCAAATCCAAGTGTAAGTAACCACTTGGTTACTTACACTTAGATATTTCCTTACTTACTTCCTTATTTACTTACAATTAAGTAAATCCAAGTGTAAGTAACCGAAAAACTATCGGCAAATCCAAGTGTAAGTAACCAAGTGGTTATTTACACTTGGATTTGCCGATAGTTTTTCAGTATGAAACTCATAGATCTTAGTCCTAGTTCTTAGAGTTTCGCTTACTGGCAGATAAACATCAAAGGATTTGTATCCCCTTCATTATTATTAAGGTTGCCAGAAAAATAGCCTTTTGGCTTTTATTCTATGTTACTCTACCTAATTTCGCATCACAGCAAACAACTGAATATTTCCTTTCAGGTTATTACCTATGTCATTTATGAACAAATTAATCAGCAATGGTTCCAAGACTGAACCTTGTGGCACACCACTAGTCACCTGTTTTCGCCTTGATTCTATCCATCCATATATCACTTTTTGATATCTATCCAGAAGCCATCCTGTTATCTACTTAACCAGTGTCGTATCCATCCCTATTTGTTCTAATTTGCATAACCTACACAGAATACCACAGTGTTCCATGTGGTATTCTGTAATATGATTTTGCAAAATCCATTAAAATCATCGTGTAGCCATTTCCTTTATCCAACTCAGCTGCTACTCTATTATAAAACATTAGTAAATTACTAAGGAATGACTGACCCTTCAAAAAGCATGTTGACTCTCATACAGTATCATATTTTTATCTACCCATTCTTGAATTCTCTTTTTTACCAATCTTTCTAGTACTTTTACCACCACTCTTGAGATACTGATTGGTCTGTGATTTGTTACTGTAATCTTAGAACATCTCTCATGTAAAATAATAATTTTACCCTGTTTCCACTCCATTGGAACTCTATTAGAGCTGAGATTTAAATTAAACAGCTTAGTCAAAGGCATTGCCAGTTCCTGTGCACATCATTGCAAAACCCTAGCTGATATCCCATCTAATCCCACAGCTGTATTTACATTGACATTCTGCAATATCCAAAGAACCTCCTCTTCTCTGCCTATCAACCAACCTCTGCAATCCACAAGCTCTCAATCTATCAATGTAGGGAGCATTTTTTACATCATTGACCAACTTAGTCACTCTCCTCTGACCCTCTCCACAACCTCTCCATCCCCCAAGGAATCCAGGTGACCAGACTTGAGCACAGTAATCCAAATGTGGAAGTATCAACTCCTTATAAAGGGGAAATAATAACCTCTTTATCTCTGGATGTTAGCATGTTCTTCAATAACCAAGTAATCCAATGTGCAATCTTGGACACCTTAGCAATGTGTCCCCTGACCTTCATCTCCCCATCCACCAACACTCCCAAGTCCATAGCCTCACCAATCTCTAGGAGTACCATCCCATCAATGTAATACACAGCTAGTAATCTTTTAATCCCAAAATGCATAACTTTACATTTTTCCACATTGAACTAACATCCATTACTTTTTGTCCATTTTGCCAGCTTATTTACATTATCCTGCAAACTCTTAACATCAGCTTGATTTTTTATTGCGCTAACTCTGCATCATCAGCAAACAACCGAATATCTCCCTTTAAGCCATTTCCTATATCATTTATGTACAAATTAAACAACAAAGGCCCAAGCACAGAGCCCTGAGGCACACCACTGGTCACCTGCCTCATCCTGGACTCTGCTCCTCCATATACCACTTTCTGGTATCTCTCCCTGAGCGATTCTCTTATCCATATTACCAGTATAATATGGATAAGAGAATGGCCATACCTATCTGCTCCAATTTGCACAACAGTATTCCATGGGATATCCTGTCAAAAGCCTTAGCAAAATCCAGAAGTACAACTGTGTAGCTATTTCCTTTGTCCAACTCAGATGTCATTCTATTATAAAAAGTTAATAAATTGCTAAGGCAGGATCGACCTTTAACAAAATCATGTTGGCCCCCTATAGAGTATCATATTCTGATCCACCCATTCTTGAATTTTGTCTTTAACCCACTTTTATTATTATTATTATTATTATTAATACCCCCAAGACCTCATGGAGTCAAAGACTGATCTGGGCGGTCCCTTTATCACATGCACAGCTCATCATACCGTGTCTTAAACACACTCAAACTCCTTGCAGACACTACACTCTCAGGCAAGGCATTCCAATCATTTACAACTCTGCACGAAAAAAACCTGCCTCTCACTCCCCTACTCACACCCTCTTTATACAGTTTCCAGGGATGACCTTTGGTTCTCCCCTGATCTCCCACTATTTTCTGTAGAACTACTCCAACATTGATCCTATAACAACCCCTTACCAACTTGTAGGTCTCTATCATATCTCCCCTCTTCCTCCAGTCTACCAGACTCTGCAATTTACATCTTCTCAATCTTTCCTCATATCAACATTCCAGAGGTCAGAAACTACCTTAGTCAGTCGCCTTTGGACCCTTTCCAACATCTCTTCATCCTTCTGAAAACCAGGTGACCAAATTTGGGCACAATAGTCCATGTGTGGCCTAATCAAAGCCTTATACAATGGAACAAGAATCTTCCTATTTCTACACGTCAGTGTCCTCCGCATCATTCCCAGAAGCCTTTGTGTTTCCAATACTTTTACCACCACTCCCACGATGGTGATTGGTCTGTAATTAACTACCAGAGTTTTAGACCTACCTTTATGCAAAGGAACTACTTTTTCTTCCTTCCACTCCCTAGAGACCATACCAGAGTTCAAACTTAAGTTAAATAACCAAGTAAGAGACGTTGACACTTCCTTTGCACAATCACGCAACACCCGAGCTGATATTCCATCTAAACCTGCAGCAGTGTTTGCATTTGATGGAGTGGTGAGAGTGAGAACAGTCAATGAGTTTAAGGAGTGGTATGATAGACTTTGTGTTTCTCAGGAGGGACCTCGCCTCGATGAGTCTTGATAGATTTTGTGTTTCTTAGGAAGGACCTCCCACGAAGAGTCTTTTGACTCCATGGAGGCCTGAATAATAATAATAATAATTTAAATTTTGCAATATACTAAGTACCTCTGATTTATTAACTTCAATATTCACATTAGCTATTGCTACAGATACAGAGATATCGTCACTTGGGTGATAGTCTTTTGAAAAGTGATCACTCAGTAACTCTATTACATCTGAATTGATTACCTCAATACAATGAGCACCCACTAAAGTTATCCTTCCGATGGCATTCTTTGGAAGGATAACTATTAGAATAACTATCAGAATATTATATTGATCAGATTATGTTTGGAGAAACTGATATGGCTCTGAATCTTGAAGTTATGGTGGATGAGAGGTCTTCTTTTAAAATTCACATAGCAAACATAACTCAGAGGATAATTGTGATGTTATCAGGATTATGGAATGTAGTTATGAGGACCAGTAAGGATAAGAAGGAGAGTGTAAATATGAGAGAGACATTAACTTCCTAATGAGTGTTATAAGATATTTGTTGATAAAATTATTTTGTTATATGGGAGGGGAAGAGGACAAGAGACATCTTTGGAAGTTAAGTTTGTTTGCAGTTAAGAAAGGGTCATGCCTTTCTAGAAATTTCCTCTCACACAGCAGTGGTTGATTAAGTGATTGGAACAGTTTGCCTTTTGAAGTGATAGATGCGTCTAGTGTAAATGAGTTTAAGAGAAGCTATAACAACTAGTGTGGGTGATGTATGGCCTCCCTCAATGAGTCCTGGACTCCCTGGAGGTTTTTGACGATGACGATGATAACAATATATTTTTATTTTTAATATGATATTAATTTTTATTCAGCTGAAAACTAAATGGTGACCACTTCCTATATTTCATATTTCCTATATGATGCTATGCTTTGAACCAGTCTGATATATGACTCTTACCAATAACACAGTCAATATGACTTTTCATATTTTTTGTTTCTCTCCATGTGAATTTATTATTTATTCATTCATATCTTTTTTAAATAAAAGATACCAAGACATTATATACTTGGTTTAATCCTTTATCCAAGTGTAAGCAAACAAAATTTGCACCTGAAATATTTCCAGGACTGAGGCAACTCATATATAGAAGCTAATGACTTCACATCACTTGCCTTAGTATCCCATATTGCAATGCACATATCATTGTGGACAAGTATAATGCTATGCATTATGGAAAGGGACACTACCCAGACCTTTATTGAGATCTCATCAGTCGGAGCCAGTAAGGTTGAAGTAATGCAGAAATCATATTTTCATATATGAGTAGACAAAAGAGGTCACAACTTATTAGTAAAATACTCTGAATTAGAGATAGCTGTTGGAACTTTTTCCACTTGTTATACTATAAATTAAAGATACCAAGAAATTATATACTTGGTGCAATCCTTTACATGGGTTTAGATGTTGTGTTGGTCAACTGGATTAAGGATTTGCTGTCTGATAGGTATCAGAGAGTCGTGTATGGTGGGACAATATCAAGTAGCCAGAAGGTTACAAGTGGGGTCCCACAGGGCTCAATACTGGGATCTGTATTATTTAATGTTTATATCAATGATATTTTCAGTGGATTGCAGGGGGATAATCAGTTGTTTGCAGATGATATGAAGCTGTTATTGTGAAGAAGGGTTATTATTAATAGTGCAGATGTGGCAGCCCTACAGAATTGCCAAGAGAATTTGAATAAACTAGACAGATGGGCAAATGAATGGGGGATATCAGTTTAATGTAGCAAAATGTAAAGTCTTGAAGTTTGGGACACATTGATGGGAGGCTGCATGCTCTGTTGGAGGACCTCTACTGGAGGAAATAGGGGAGGCAAGGGATTGGAGGGTGATGATTGATAGAAACCTGAAATTCAGTGAACATATTGCAAAGGTGGTGAAGGTAACCTGCAGGATTGCTGCAATACTGAGAAGGATGGTGACCTGCAGAGATAAAATAATTGTCATTCCATTGTATAAAGCCATAATCACACCACACTTGGACCATTCTTCTCAAATTTGTTCCACAAGATTTGAAGGGGATAAATTAACTGTGGAAAATATACAGAGGTAGCTAAAAAAGATGGTATCAGGACTGTGCAATGTTAGTTATGAAGACAGGCTGAGGGAATGTGCACTGCAGAGTTTGGTAGTTAGAAGAAGGAGAGGTAATATGATTGAGACTTTTAAAATGTCGAGAGGTAATTACAGGGTTGACAGTGGGGGAGTTTTTCGCTTGGTGGAACAGAGGGAAGGAGTGATGACAAGGGGCCATTCCTGGAAGTTATAAAAGGAAGCTATGAGCAAGAGGGTGAGGAATAGTTTCTTTGCATGGAGGGTGTTCAACTGTGGAATGCATTGTTTGATAGAGTGGCAAGAGCAAGAATGGTTAATGAGTTCAAGGAGTGGTATGATGGACTTTGAAAATAATAATTATTATTTTCAAGTGTATGCAAACAAAGTTTGCACCCGAAGTATTTTCAGGACTGGGGCAACTCGTATATATAGAAGCTAATAACTTCACATCACTTGCCTTAGTATCCCCATAATGCAAGCACATATCCTTGCAGACTGGTCTGGGTAGTGACACTTTCCATAATGCATAGCATTATACATGTCTGCAAGGATATGTGCTCTGCATTGTCTGATATGGGATACTAAAGCAACTGATGTGAAGTCATTAGCTTCTATATACGAGTTGTCCCAGTCCTGAAAATACTTCAGGTGCACATATCCTCAAAGATATGTTCACCTAAAATAACTGATTATACTACCCAGACCGTCTGCAAGGATTATTATATTATTATTATTATTATTACTTCACACCTCCAGGGAATCCAAAGACTCATCGAGGAGAGGGCAACTACTCTGCAACTCTCTGTCTCCAGCACTAATTCATCAACTACAATGAAACGCAACTACACCAACACCAACACCATCTACTGCCAGCCACCACTACTAGTAGTTTCACAGACAATCACAAACATCCATGCCCACTGCGGGATTCGAACCCTGAGCTTTTTGGCTGGAGGTTCTAACCACTCAGCCAACTAGGCTGGCTTTGCATTATGGGATACTACATTATGTGATGTGAAGTCATTAGCTTCTATATACGAGTTGCCCCAATCCTGAAGATACTTCAGGTGCAAACTTTGTTTGCTTACACTTGAATAAAGGATTAAACCAAGTATATAATTTCTTGGTATCTTTAATTTATATTCAGCTGAAAAACTATCTGATCTGATTTTCCCTTTCAGTTGTTTCTGCCCATAGGTGTAGGCATTGCCCACAACATATTCCTAGTGAGATTTTCTCAGGGTAGTTCACCATTGCTTTCCCCAACCCCCAATTTTATCCAGGCTCAGGACCTGCATATGGCTGGGACGTATTCATGACTGTAATCTGTGTGTGTGTTCACGGGAAAAACTATAATCAAGTGTAAAAACTTCCAACAACATATCTTTTTTTTTTTAATGGAACATATGAATGGCTATTCCATGTCCTGAGCAGAATGGGCAAATTTTCCCAAAAAATTTGTATGGTATATTTCCTATTCTGTTTAGGTATTCAACCAGAACAAGATTTTTGGCTGAGTGGTTAGTGTATCCGTTCTCCAGCCAAAACGCCATGGATTCGAATCCCATAGTGGGTATGGATATTTGTGATTGTCTGTGAAAATACTAGTGGTAGTAATGGTTGGCAGTAGATGATGTTGGTGTAGTTGCTGTTTGTTGTAGTTAGTGGAGACAGATAGATGTAGAGTAGGTGCCTTCCCTCGATGAGTCTTTGGACTCCCTCGAGATGTCATGTAATAATAATAATAATAATAAATTTTTATTTTTTTTAATCAGTTACCCTCTCTAAAGACAGATTCCTCTACTGCAATGTTTTGCAGGACCACAGGCACAGATAAGTCCAATCAATTTTCCAATATTGAAATTTTCATACATCATTCTAGTTTAGTTGCTTGCCATTCGAGAAGTTTATAGTGTTTAGAATTAGAAGAAACACACGTATAAACCACAGTGAAAATTATTTAATTGTAAATATTTCATCCTAGTATCCTAAGTATCTTAGGAGTCTAGTATCCTATGTCCTAAGTATCTTAGGACATCATCAGTACAGTATTTAAACAAAATTAGGAATAACATACAGTTAGGGCGCATGATTACAATAGAATCTCATGAAAACGTGCATAACGTGCTAAAGTAGTACAAAAAAAAAAAAAAAAAAACGTTAATTATTTAACACAGTTTTGTATGATAATTTCCCATACTTTAGGAATTTTATCTAGAAACAGTTGTTTCTAGATAAAATTTCTAAATAAAATTTGAATTGAAAATCCAAACCATAGGATCCATTGGGAAAAGGCTAAACTTTTACATAGATCTTTATTTAAACATGAACGTTTATACAAAGAAAGTTCTGAAGCCCTACTACACAGACCAAACCTAAACCGCAACGACGTTCTTACTATTCCTAAAGTATGGGAAATTATCATACAAAACTGTGTTAAATAATTAACATTTTTTTTTGTACTACTTTAGCACGTTATGCACGTTTTCATGAGATTCTATTGTAATCATGCGCCCTAACTGTATGTTATTCCTAATTTTGTTTAAATACTGTACTGATGATGTCATAAGATACTTAGGATGAAATATTTACAATTAAATAATTTTCACTGTGGTTTATACGTGTGTTTCTTCTAATTATGAACGCACCACAGGTTTCGTTATTTAAAAAAGTTTTATAGTGTTTGGCATTGAATATTATACTTACTGCTTCCTTTTCTTTAACTATGACTGAAGAATCGTTGTACGATTTTAGTCATTCTGTTCTCGGTAATATCAGGTATTTTGACATAATGGTTTTTTAATTCTTTTGCTAGCTGCTGCTCTTTCTGTTTCAATTTCTTTATGGTAACATGTTACTTCTATTATAGTTTGTGTAGAAGTTGAATATATTCATAAAAGATATAGGATCTTAGATGGAATATATTTTGTTAATTATACTATCCTGAGGCTTTTGCCTTTAAAGGAATATAGTCACTGGTAGAAGGGAAGCCTCTATATGGTATGACTCATCAGAAAATCATATAAAAAACTTTGGATGGAATATTCTCCCATAGTACAGTTTCTAGAAATTACTGCCACTTCTATTTGCATCAATATATTTTGCAGCAAGCAAGAAATTTAGAGAATGCATTATCAGTCACAGAATTTTTGAAATGGGGAATTAAGAATCTCATGATATTGAAACTGCCATAAATAATAATAAAAAATGGTAACTGATTACACTTCATCCATTTTAAATAGTTTTGTTACTCAGGAAAAAAAAACCTGTAATGATCTGAATCTGACATGTTATGATGTCATGCATGGCAGAATGATGTTAGTCATGGAATTTAATTGTTCCCTTTTGTATCTCATGATAAAAAAAAAAAATACTTCTTGCAGAATAGTATACATCTATTTAGCAAATAGCATTCTAGAAATATTTTATCTAGTATTTAACCACAAATAAAGATGCCAAATAAAAACTTTTTTTTTTTTATTTCGACTAGTTTCATGAAATGCTTTGTTTCACCTCATCAGAAAATGACATGAATAAACTAAAAAACCAGAAAGCAAATAAAAAACTGTTAACATCTCTAGTGAAAATATTTGAACTCAGTTAAACAATGGAAAGTGTGCATTTGCTATTACAATGGCTGCTGGTTCATGGATTGCTGTACACTACTGGTGGATACGAGTGTATCATGATGGATTAATGAAGATCAGACTTGATGCAAAATTATCCCTTGTTTTTTATTACACTGTAGAGGATGCTTCATTGTTTTGACTGATTCTTTGAATGCTCTTGAGTAAAAACGGTAATCTATGTGGAGCATTTTAGTTTGTTACCATTCTATTTGATGTTTTGTTTCTGTTGTGCTGCTAGCCCTGATTTGTGCTTTTTTTTCATTCTCAACATCCTTGAAGTCTTCTGATCAGTTATCTCTCCAGATCTGCCTGTCTGTCCTATGTGTAGATCACAATTGCAACTGATCTTGTGGACACCTGATTTTTTAAATGGCAGATGTAGAGGTTTAATGTGATTAGAGATTTTGCTGATTGGGTAGAAGGCAATCAATATTCAAATTTGGTTTACAAAGCAATCTTGTTTTTTTTCTGTGACTGATTGTACACATACTGGCCACTGAAGTAGAACTTTTATTTAATACATGTTGGACCTCCTTTAGCCTGACTCACAGCATATGCAGTTTGGAGTAGATTCCACAAAGTGTTGGATTGTATCTACGTGTACAACATACCAGGTGTTCACCAGACAGTCCTTTAACTGGCTCATATTTGATGGAAGAGGACTTTGCTCATGGATCTGTTTTTCTAACATGTCCTGTACATTCTCAATCTGGTTAAGATCCAGGCTTTGTAGTGGCCAGGGAAGATGGTGGAAGTCGATGTGATGCTCGCTGAACCACTGCTGAACAGTTCTTGTACAATGGACAGTAGCATTGTCATCCATGAAACTTTTTATCACCTGCTGGATAAAAAGTCAACATTGCAGGATGGACCTTATTGGCAACTGTGTTCAGATATTCCTTGGAGGACACCCGATATTCCAGCAATATCAGGGGACCTGTTTCATACCAACAGAAAATGTCCTACCTCCAGAACCTTGAGTTGTGTTTACAAAGCAAGCTAGGTTAAATGCTTCATATGGCTTCTGTTCTATTCTATACTAATGAAAGGTTTCATCAATACAGAACAAGATGTACTGTGACTCATTGGCACCATGCTTTTTTTCTAGTCTTCCAGTGTCCAGTCACTGCAGACAACGAACTTTTAGGTTCTTTGCAGAATCAGTGCTTTCCATATTATTATTACATAATTCCTCCAAGGAGTCCAAAGACTCATTGAAGGAGGGTACCCACTCTACAGCTCCCCATCTCCACCACTTCATCCACCAACTACACCAAACCACTACTACTACTATCATCTACACCAACACCACCTACTGTTCACCACCACTAGTATTTTCAGAGATGATCACAAACATCCATGCCCACAGCGGGATTCAAACCCACAGCCTTTTGGCTGAAGAGCAGATATACTAACCACTCAGCCAACCAGGCCATCAAAAAGTTGCTCTAGTCAGCAACCAGAATCAAATTCGCAACGTTCTTTCTTTGGACAGTTTAGCACTGAAGAGTGCAAACACCACTTCCACTGAGCTACAGGTACACATATAGACATGCAATCATCAATACTGATTCTCTTCACATTCCTATACATAGTTTGATGAGAGATATGGGTCGGGAACAGCCGTCATTAAATGCTTCGGTCAACTGCTGCACAGAGGAAGTTTTGTTTGCCCATACAAACCATCTGAGATGTTAGCAATCTGGTTTCTGAGAGACCACATTTATGCCTCTTAGATAAATAGTATTGGAGAGGGTGCTAGTGGGCCATGCGCTGCGGATGCGATTTGAAGAACTCCTGATTCAGATAAGTTTTATTAGGAATAATTAAGTATATATGCGTAATTGTTTAAGTAAGAGCGGCTGTAAACGTTGTACGCTACCGATATTATTAGTGTGGGGGTTTTTTTCTTGCCTAAACTAAATTACGAAATCGTTATTATTAGACCTAGTAACCTGCAGAGAAAAAAAAAAAAAATGGTGGCAGCATTGTCATTTCATGATTTTAATTTAGATTTCAGTCGTTTCGTTAAGTGTGAGGTCTGTTATATGTATTCCTTTGATTACATAAATGATTTGTGGATGTTTAGTGCAGATGGAAGAAGGGTGTGTGCGAAGTGTGACCTGAACGAGGAACTGATGAATGTGAATATGAAATTGATGACAAAAGTGTTAGTACCGATTGTGTTGCGAGTGCACGTTTGAAAGAGAAGGATGGTGATTAAGAGAGGCGAAAAAATGTTAAAAAATCAGGAAAAAAGAAAAAGAGCGATTTGGCAACTGTAACGGATGTTAAAAGGGACAAAAGTGAGGCAGAAAGAAACGAAATTGAGAGAACGAATGAAAGTAGAAATGGTGTGATGCAGAAATCGCAAGTAAAAAAAATCAAAAGAATAAATGATGGCGAAAGTCGGACGCATGTTGGAATGAAAGTACTGAACCAAAGAAAGATGAATGACAGTAAAAGTGAGAAGAATGATAGCGAAAGTTGGATGCATGTTGGAACGAAAGTACTGAACCAAAGAAAGATGAATGACAGTAAAAGTGAGAAGAATGATGGCGAAAGTTGGACGCATGTTGGAACGAAAGTACTGAACGAAAGAAAGATGAATGACAGTAAAAGTGAGAAGAATGATAGCGAAAGTGGGATGCATGTTAGTCCGAAAGTACAGAAACAAAGAAAGATAAATGAGAGTGAAAGTGAGAAGAATGATAGTGAAAGTTGGACGTATGTTGGACCGAAAGTACAGAAACAAAGAAGGATGAATGAGAGGGAAAGTGAAAAGAGGGGGTCGAGAGTTAGAAAGTTAGAAAGATTTAATGATAGAGAGAATGTGTCGCGAGGTTCGGAAGGTGAATTGGATTAGATGAAGCAAGAAATGAAATGGATGCGGAACAAAATTAAGAGAATTCAGGTCAAAACTATTAAAATAAATCATGATGGCATGTTAACGAAAGATGAGCGAGTGGCGTTGTATGGCGACTCCATTATTAAAGGTGTGCTAGAGGATAAAATGCACAAGGTATGTTTTCCAGGCAGTAAAATGAGTAGAGTGATTGAGGCATTGAATATGAGGCAAGAGCGAGCAAAAGAGTTAATTGTATTAATTGGTACAAATGATTTGAGAGAGAACAAAGAGCATTTCAGGAGACTGCTTGGAAAGATAAAAGAGAATAGTGTGACAGGAAGGGGAGTCAGTGTGTTGCCTAGGTATGATTGTGGTGAAATGAGGCGGAGAGCAAGGATTATGAATGATATTCTGGCTGAAATGTGTGAGGAGATGGGAGTACAGTTTGTTAATGTGTGGAATGAGTTTGAGGGACGAAGTGAGCTGTATGGGAGCGATGGACTGCATTTGAGTGGTTATGGTGTGAGTTGCTTGGAGAGACTGCTGCTGGAAAGTAGAGAAGTGAATAGAGAGAATGAATCAGATCGAGAGGGGAGTGATGTGGAAGAGCAGGAGAGTAAGACAGGAGAGATTGAAGAAGTGGAAAATGAATGGGGAAGTGAGTGGTATGAGTGTAGAAAATGAGAGAATGGGTGTGCAAGAGGAGCAGGGAAACGGGGAGGCTCAGGGTGGACAGGGGTACACAGCGTGAGAAAGGTGGATGCTCCAAGAGGATGAGAGCATGTGTAGGCAAGAAAGTAATGGGATAACCAGGGATCAAGAGGAAACAGATGGAATTGCAAAGGGTTCTAAAATGAAGAAGCAGAAAGGGAAATGGTCCCAGTCCAGCATGGAGAGATCACATCGAGTGAGTGGTATCAGTGGAATTAGATGTAGATCCAGAAATGAGTTGTTGTGTTTGTATACCAATGCTAGAAGTATAAGAAACAAGGCGGATGAAATAGTTGCACTAATTGTGTCTGTGCACCCAGAGATTGTCAGAATAAGTGAGACATGGTTAGATGAGGACAACGTCCTGACAGGAATAGAGATGGAAAGGTATGATGTGTTTCGTGAGGATAGAAGGGGTAAAAAGGTAGAGGGAGTGCTATTGATGATAGAGAAAGAGTTATGTCCATACAAGGTAGAGATGCAAGAGGGAAATAGGGCCAGTGGTTTTGAGGCAGTATGGTGTAAGATAGAGGTGAATAGAATCAAATACTTGGTGGGATGTTGTTATAGACCTGGTAATGTGGATGGTGGTGATAGTGAAATGTATAGTCAAATAAGCCAAGCAAATAAGAAAAGGGTGATCATTATGGGTGATTTTAATTATGACAATATAGACTGGAATGAAGAGATAGCAAATGGAAGTAAAGAAAATGAGTTTCTTGAGTTTTTGAGGGATAACTACCTCAGACAGTATGTAACAGAGGGCATACGAGGATTAAGGATCTTGGATTTGGTCATCTCATCGGAGGATGTAATTATCAATGAGGTGTCAAATCATCTACCAATTGGTGAAAGTGACCATGGGGTGATTACCTGGGTGGTTGCCAGCAGTGTGAGGACCTCTGTGAGAAAAAGGTATATATGGAACTACAAGGGGGTGATTTTGAAGAGCTCGGGAGACAGCTTGCAGGTGTAGCATGGAATGAGGAGTTAGCTGGAAAAGGGATCAATGCAGCTTGGGGGATTTTCAAAAACTATTTAGTAGATGCAATGTCTAAATGAATACCATGGGTGAGAAGGTTAAATAAGGTAGGTGTGAGATGAATGAATAAAGAGATTAAGCATGCAATACAGAGAAAAAGGGCATTGTGGAGGCAGCATAAGAGAAGTGGAAGTAACCAATTTCATGAGGTCTACAAAGACCAGGCAAGGAGGGTGACTTGGTTGGTGAGAGTAGCTAAAGAGAGGTATGAACAGCAGTTAGCTAATGAAGCCAAAAAGAATCCTAGAGAGTTCTTTCGATATGTAGCCAGCAAAAGAAAGAATGATTATGGATTGGAGGAAATGGTATAAAGACAGCTGTTGCAGAATGTATGGTGGAGATACTTAATGAGCAGTTCATAAAGATCTTTCAATCTTGTGAATGTGACTTCATGGAGAGATTAAGAGCAGTTGATGATGGGGAGGAGAGAGAGACTGTAAGTGAGCGAGAGGTGTTTGGGGAGTTGAGTAAACTAGATGTAAATAAGGCTGTGGGACTTGATAATATATCACTGCGTATTCTGAAGGAATGTGCCAGAGAGTTGACACCTGCCTTGACATATTTTTTTAATACGAGTCTTGCACTTGGTCAAGTTCCTAAAGAGTGGAAGGAGAGCAAGATTGTGCCGCTTCATAAAGGAGGTGATCGAACTCAAGCATCAAACTATAGGCCTATCTGTGTGTCAGGTATTGTGGTTAAGTTGTTGGAGAAGCTTGTGAGAACTAGGATCCAGAGTTGGGTTGACAACAATGGTGGTTGACAATCTTTGATGGACAGCATGGATTTGCTAAAGGGAGTTCATGTTTTAGTAATCTACTTACTTATTACAATAAAGTGACTGCTTCCTTGGACAGAGGAGAAGGATACACAGTAACATACTTGGATTTCGCAAAAGTTTTTGATAGAGTACCTCATGATAAGTTGACAGTCAAACTAGAGCAGATGGGGTTTGATATTAGATTAGTGCATTGGATTGGAGACTGGCTATCTGATAGGTATCAACAAGTTGTGTATGGGGGTGCAATATCCAGGAAAAGGAAAGTCACTAGTGGAGTGCCTCAGTGGTCTGTTTTAGGGCCATTACTGTTTAACTTGTATATTAATGATATTAGCAAAGATTTGGATGGAGATATTCAGTTGTTTGCAGATGATGCAAGGTTGGGACGGACCATAAAGAGTAGTGAAGATGTTGTGGCCTTGCAAGAAGACTTGAATAAATTGAGTGATTGGGCACGGAAAAGGGGATGTGAGTTCAATGTTGCAAAATGTAAGGTTTTGAAATTTGGAAAACAAAGATGGGATGCAGAATTTATGCTTGGTGAGAATATATTGTTGGAAGTAGAGGAAATAACAGATCTGGGGGTGATAGTGGATAAGGATCTAAAATTTAGGGGACACATCACCAAAATTGTGAAGGCAACACGAAGACTTCTGGGAATGATGCAGAGGACACTGACGTGTAGAAGTAGGGAGATTCTTGTTCCATTGTATAAAGCTTTGATTAGGCCACACATGGACTATTGTGCCCAGATTTGGTCACCTGGTTTTCAGAAGGATGAAGAGATGTTGGAAAGGGTCCAAAGGCGACTGACTAAGGTAGTTTCTGACCTCTGGAATGTCGAGTATGAAGAAAGATTGAAAAGATGTAATTTGCAGAGTCTAGTGGAGAGAAGGAAGAGCGGAGATATGATAGAGATCTACAAGTTGGTAAGGGGTTGTTATAGGATCAATGGTGGAGAAGTTCTACAGAGAATAGTGGGAGATCAGGGGAGAACCAGAGGTCATCCCTGGAAACTGTATAAAGAGGGTGTGAGTAGGGGAGTGAGAGGCAGGTTTTTTTCGTGCAGAGTTGTGAGTGATTGGAATGCCTTGCCTGAGCGTGTGGTGTCTGCAAGGAGTTTGAATGTGTTTAAGACATGGTATGATGAGATGTGTGTGAGATAAAAGGACCTCCTAGATGAGTCTTTGACTCCATGAGGTCTTGTTTAATAATAATAATAATAATAATGTGGATTATTTTTCAACTGATTAAACACTCAGCATATCTGACCTTTATGAGAAACCAGTCAACTCTGCTGTTTTAAAAATTGTGGCTCCAGCCAGAGGCCCACAGTAAACCCTTTATTGAACTCCAAAAATCCGTTTTTCCCCATTGGGAACAGTACTATTGACAATTACTGATCATCAGCATTCTTGTAGAAATTAAATCAAAATTCTAGGTCACTTGCATTACCACTTCTAGTAACTATATAAGCAGTAATGCAAGTGATAAAGTATTTTGCATGTATGCTGTGTAAGTGATTTTTCCATACATCTGCATAAAGGTTTATAATTCACCGGCTGGTATGTGTATATATGGAGACTCACTGCTCTTTTATAGTCTTGTTTATTTGTTCTTCAGATTTTGGAGTTTAAAATAGTTTTTTTTTTTAACTATTGCCATGTTGTAGCCATTTTTTGGAAGCACTGAATTTCTGTAGGCTCTATCATGCAAGGAATGAGTGATGTCTATTTTTTGTGCTAGGTGGTGATGAGAAGTTGCATGTAGGTAACGTTCTGTGTTGGTTGGGTTCCTCTAGACTGAGAAGTTGGGTGTGTCTTGTTCATATATCTCAACTGGTGTATCCAAAAACAATAAAGAGTTGTTTCCAAAAAAGGAGGAATACTGTTGAGGTAGGTGATGAAATCTTCTAATTGGGTAATACTACTGGGCCAGATGATAAAAATATCATCAATATATCTTCACTAAATTTTTTGTTGTGTTTTTTGATGCTGGAAGACTATCTTTTCAAACCAACCACTCCATGCCTGCTAGTCCTTCTTTCTGTTCAAAATAATCTTAATCTGTTGATGCAGGATTTAAAGGAATCCACTGTGTGTGTGTGTGTGTGGTGGAAAGATGTCTTGAAATAGTTGCATGGTTTCTGTTCTTGGAACGTTGATGAAATGATTTACTATGTCCAGGCTTGCAATTAAATCAATAGGAGCTATTGTGATGTCTTTGATTTTCTATGAAGTGTATGGTGATTCTTACATAAAAGAATGTTTGCCTGATGTAAAGTTTCAGTAGGTTTGCTTCATGTTCAGATAGTAAAGAACTGTTACTATTACCCAATTAGAAGACTTCGTCACCTACCTGAACAACATTCATCCTTGAATTAAATTAACTGTTGAATTAGTAAGAAATAGCTATTTACAGTTTTTGGATACACTAGTTGAGGTATCTAAATAAACACACTCAACTTCTCAGTCTGTAGGAAATCAACCAACACAGGACTACATGGAACTTCTCATCATCACCCAATGCAAAAATTGGCACCATCTGTTCTTTGAATGATAGAGCCTACATAAGTTCCATCGACATCAATAAAAAGAAACCAAGAGTTTCAGAATCCTATTTTAGTCCTTTCAAAATAAGGCTACAACACAGCATTAGTCAAAAAAAATTCTATTTCAACCTCCAAAATCAGAAGAACAAACAAACCAATACTATAAAAGAGCAGTGATTATCTTATGTATACAATTGGTCACAGACAAAATAGCAAGATTTCTTCACAACAAAACTTATAGGTCACTTACCCAAACAACAAAATTTCCAATCACCTTACTGCCTAAACCAGGTATCTACATGATCAGTTGCAATTTGGTCTACACAACATAAGATAGACAGACAGACAGATGGAGAGATATGCCAATAAGAACACTTCAAGGACGCTGAGAATTTAAAAAAACCACAAACATGGCTAGCAGCACATACAACAGAGCCAAAACATCAAACAAAATGGCAACAAGCTAAAATGCTACCACACAGATCACCACATTTACTTAAGAGTATTTGAAGAATCAACTGAAACAATGAAGCATACTCTACAGTGTAACAAAAAACAAGGGATGATTTTACATGAAATCTGTTCTTTATTAATCCATCATGACACACTCATATCTACCAGTAGAGTGTACAGCAACCCAAGAACCAGCAGCCAGTGTAATAGCAAATGCACACTTTCTATTGTTTAAATGAGTTCAAATATTTTCACTAGAGATGTTAACTGTTTTTTTAACTTACTTTCTAGTTTTTTTTTTTAGTTTATTCATGTTATTTACTGACAAAGTGAAACAAAACATTTCACAAAAAGTAGTCGAAATAAAAAAAAATATATATAGTTTCAGTTTGGCATCTTCGTTTAAAGTTAAATACCAAATAAAACATTTCTAGGATGTCCTATCTCTAAAGAAGCTTACATAACAAAATAAAATAATCCATATCTCTGTCCAATAGGCAAAATAGCCATAAATATCAATATCAATTTTTAAGGAGTAACATGGAAAATTTCCAGAAATAATATTTATAAAATAATCTAATTTTTATGAACACATATAACACAGCAAATTTCTTAGTTACTTAAAATACATTATAGAGATGCAGATTCAAATTATTTTCTGTTCTATAGAACATATATATATATATATATATATATATATATATATATATATATATTAGTTGTAAATAAAAAAGGCATTTTTTTATTTTGTTAAATTCTACATAAAAGTTTATCACTTTTATCAGCTACCTCTTCTGGTCAGACTGGGGCAAATTACCAAAAATAGAACGTGCATTCTTGGATGGCAGTAGTCGAAGAGTGATCATAGCCACTGACCTTGGTTGGCCTAATGGTCTGACTATAGATTATGATGGTCGACGTTTATATTGGGTTGATGCACAACTGGATCGTATTGAGACATCAGACTTGAGTGGCAAGAATAGGTTGCAACTTGTTCATGATGTTCTACATCCATTTGGACTCACTCAGGTAAGCTGTTTAGTACTTTTAGGTGTGTGTGTTTCAGCTTAATTATAATTTAATATATAATTATATACAACAAAGGTAGTTGAACTTTTTTTATTTTGCATAAAATCATGAAATCAGGATTCCGTATGCATCATCACTAGTCATGGAATAGCAGTTATAAAACAGGAACTGTTACATTTCAACACTGCAAAAGAAAACTATTTATTTCAAATTGAAACTTATCTCAGCTAGTGTAACATTAGCACCTGCTATATTTAATGCAATAGATCAAAATCAAAATTTCTCTGGATTATTATTATTATTGTTATACAGGCACCTCCATGGAGTCTGAAGACTCATCGTGGGAGACCCAATCTATCATACCTCTCCTTGAACCCATTAAGAGAAAAAGCACTCGCAATTGACTGTGGCAACCCACTCCACTCATTCCCAGTCTCCAAGCAAAAAATCTAGTCCTCATACCCCTACTAACTACACCTTATTCAACTTTCAGAGATGACTCCTTGTTCTGATCCCTCTAGCCAAGTGGTGAAAGCATTTCCCTTGCATCTATCCCATAAAATCCTTTAAGCAACTTAAATGTTTCTATCATATCCCTTCTTTTACTCACCTCTGAATCTTCTCCACCACTTCCACATCGACAAGAAACCCATGGGACCAGACTTGAGCACAGTAATCCAGATGTAGGCATATCAAGGCCTTATAAAGAGGAATTACAGCTTCCTTATCTTGACTTGTTAATGTGTTCTTCACTAGCCAAGTAATCTTATGTGCTACCTTAGCAATATGTCCTCTAAACTCTCTGTCTACCACCACCATAAATCTTATTGTCATCATTAAATTCCTGACATACCCTCAAGATGTGTACAGGATATGATAGTATACTATATGAAAAACTTTCATCACCACTAATAAGTATAGGAACAAATTGACCGATGAAAGTTTGAAACCCAAATTACTATTAAAGCATGACATACAATCCAGATTTAAGTAAATTGGCTGAGAAGATGCAAAATCAAAAGTCTCATTAGTGAATTTTAAATTAAAACAATCAAATATCTATTAAAATACATAATATTGTATATTTGTTCAGACTAATTCTTTTTGCAATACAAATTCTGACTTTTTTGCAATATTATACTTACTTAAACATGTTTTGTGATTAAAAACTTAATCAAACTTAATGTTGTTTTATTTATTGAACATATAAAAAATTTATATGCAAACATACAAGTGGTATTTGATATCTGGAAGTACTGAATTAAAAAAAAAATTCCTAAGCTTGAACTAACTGCAACTTTAACTTGGATTTTTCACCAGGAAAAATCAAATTGAAGTTGCTGCTCCCAAAATTTTGTTTTAATTAATTTTTTTTGGTGGAATGGTTCTTTGGTTCAAAAAGGTTCCCTACCCCTGGGCTAGTAGATGGCATTGATGTAGATGATGCAATTTGTTTTTGCCAGCCCGGTTGGCTGAGTGGTTAGTACATCTGCTCTCCAGCCAAAAAAGGCTGCGGGTCCAAATCCTGCCATGGACATGGATGTTTGTGATTGTCTGTGAAAATGTTAGCAGTGGTAGTGAGCAGTAATAGATGGCATTGATGTAGTTGCGGTTTGTTGTAGTTGGTGGATTGAATGGTGGAGACAGAGAGTTGTGGAGTAGGTGCCCTCCCTTGATGAGTCTTTGGACTCCCTAGAGGTGTCACATAATAGTAATAATAATAATAATAATAATTAAACTTATAGGACCAATAAAAGAGTTTATTATATTGAAAGTTTTACAGTAGTAAATTTCCTATCAAATAGCATTAATGATTTAACTGGGACTTTTTGGTAGTGTGTTATGGTGAGTGAGATCACTTTTGCTGCAATTGCTAAAGGTGACTGAAATCAATGCATGTGAGTATGTGAGTGATAGCTTCATAGGATTTGATTGTGAATGAGGAATAAACACTGCCATGGATTGGTCACAGTGATCACAAGGTGATCACTATGACCAATCACTTGCAAGGTGGCCAAGCAGGGAAAGATTTCAGTCAAGAAGCATATTATTATTATTATTATTATTATTATTATATGGAGGCTCATCGTTGGAGACCCAATCTATCCACACAATCTACCATACTTCTCATTAACAGACAAAGTACTCACAACTAACTGTGGCAACCCATTCCACTCGTTTGCCACTCTCCAAGCAAAAAATCTAGTCATCACACCCCTATTGACCACACCTTTATTTAACTTCCTGGGATGACCCTTTGTTCCTGTCCCTCTAGCCAAGGGCTGAAACATTTCCCCTACATCTATGCTATAAAATCTTTTAAGCAACTTAAATGTTTCTATCATACCCCCCCCCCTCTTTTTCTCTATCAACCAACTTCTGCAATCATGCACCTTCAATCTATCCTCATAGGGAACATTCCACAGGCCCATCACCATCTTGGTTACTTGTCTCTGAATCCTCTGAACAGCTTCTTCATCTTCAAGAAACCCACGAGACGACTAGACTTCAGCACAGTAATCCAGATGTGGGTGTTTCAAGGCCTTATAAAGAGGAATAACAACTTCCTTATCTCTGCTTGTTAATGTGTTCTTCAATAGCCAAGTAATCTTATGTGCTACCTTAGCAATATGTCCTCTAAACTTTAACTCTTTGTGTGCCACCACCCCTATATCTCTAGCTTCATCTTTTTCCTGGAGTACATGCATAACATGCATGCATCTAAAAATGCATAACTTTACATTTCTCAACATTAAACTGATACCCATTAACTTTTGCTTATAGTGACAGTCTATTTAAATAGTCCTGCATGCTCTCCATATCATGTTGATTAACTATTACTCTATCTAATTTCTCATCATCAGCAAATAACTAAATATTTCCTTTGAGGTTATTTCCAATATCATTTATGTACAAATTATACAGCAATGAACTGAACCTTGTGGCACACCGCTATCCACCTGTTTTCACCTCGGTTCTGCCCCTCCATATACTACTTTTTGATATCTGTCCAGAAGCCACCCTCTTATCTACTTAACCAGTATCATATCCATCCCCATTTGTTGTAATTTGTGTATCAGTGTTTCATGTGGTATTCTGTCAAATGCCTTTGTAAAATCCAGCAAAATCATCATGTAGCCATTTCCTTTATCCAACTCAGCTGTTACTTTATTATAAAACATTAGTAAATTACTAAGCCATGACCTTCACAAAACCATGTTGACCCTCATACAGTGTCATATTTTTATTTACCCATTCTTGAATTCTCTTTTTAGTCAATTTTTTCTAGTACTTTTGCCACCACGCCTGAAATACTGGAGATTATGGAGAGCTCTCCCTTAATAAACTTCCATTCGGTACTATAGAATGATGAACTGTGAAGAAAGAGTGATAGAGCATGAGAACTGATTAGAATACAACCAACACAAGCATATGTGTATACTGTAAGCAATTTTAATAAATAAAGTAGATATAAAATGAATGAACTGTAGTGGGCAAGGAAGTTAGGAAAATAAGTTGTTATGGAGAAGATATAAGAATGTGATTAATGACATCTGGATAAAAAACACAAAATGCAAGCTCAAAAAGTGATAAGCATAGTTGAGAAAGAAAAGTGCAGCCCAAGAATAATTGCCAGTCAGGTTAAAATAAATTCAAAGGGTTCATCTGTGTATAGATCAAGTACATTTTTGTGTATACACACAGTCTTCAACTTACAACACATTTCTGTTCTGATGAATCTGTCATAAGTTGGAAATCACTATATACTATATGATATAGTGATATGATATAGGAAGGTATGGATAAGTCACATCTAATAAGTAGTATCAGTGAAACTTGTTATAGAACCAGGAGTGACCTGTTATTTTTATATATGAACTGTATGGTTATGTTAACAATTAACATGCTTCAATGCTAATAATAATTAACCTTTTTGAACATCAGTAATAAGGCGAGACTCGTTTCATTTGAAGATACTGCTGCTGGAAGGATGAGTAATGAGTGCAGAGAATGAATCTGAGCAAGTATGAAGCAATGTGAATGAGAAGGAGAGTAAGGAAGGAGAGATTGAAGTTGTGCTTATGAATGAAGAAGTGGATAGCATGAGTGTAGAGAATGAGAGAAAAGTGTGCAAGAAAAACAGGAAAACAGGGACCCTCAGGATGGGTCGGGAAGCATAGCATGAGAAAAGATGATGCACCAAGAGGTCCTGAATGCTTATGTAGACAAAAAAGGGAAGGGGATGGCGTGGGATGTAGGGAAAACAGTTGGATATGAAAAAGGTTCTGGGATGAGTAAGGAGAAAAAGAATTGGCTCAAGGAAGGTATGGATAAGTCACATCTAATAAGTAGTATCAGTGAAACTTGTTATAGATCCAGGAATGAGCTGTTATTTTTATATACAAATGCTAGAAGTATCAGAAACAAGGAAAATGAAATCATTGCAGTGATTGAGTTCATTCACCCAAAAATTGTTGGATGAGGATGACATCCTAACAAATATAGAGATAGAAAGGTATTGTGTATTTGATGTGTGATGTGGGAGATAGAAGTGAAGAGAATGAAATACTTAGTTGGATGTTGCTATAGACCTAGTTGAGGGTAGTGGGTATGTGGAGGTTAGTGACCATGAAATGTATAAGCAAATAGCAAAAGGGTGATTGCTTTCGGAAATTTTTTAATTGCTGCAATATAGAGTGGAATGATGAAATAGCAACTGGAAATAATGAAAATGAGTTTCTTGGATTTTTCAGTGACAACCACCTCAGGTAGTATGTAACAGAGGTCACACGAGGATTGGGGGTCTTCTATTTGATCATCTCATCAGAGATGTTATTATAAAAGGTGTCAAATTTCCCTCCATTTGGTGAGAGTGACCATGAAGTGATTGTCTGGGTAGTTGCCAACAATGTGAAGAATTTTGTAAGGAAAGGGTATATATGGAACAAGGCACTGGTGATTATGAGAATCTCAGGAGACATCTTGTAACTGTAACATGAAATGAAGAGTTGGGGTGAAAGGAGATCAATGCCACTTAGGTGCTATTCAAGAATTGTCTAGTAGAAGTTATGTCTAAATGTATTCCAACGCTCAGAAGATTAAATAAGGTAGATGTGAAATGAATGAATGAGGAGATTAAGCAATCGATAGAGAGAAAAAAGGCATTATGCAAGCAACATAAGAGGAGTGTAATAATCAATTCCATGAGGAATACAAAGAACATGCAAGGAGGGTAACTCGGTTGATAAGGGTACCAAAAGTTCAGTATGAGCAGCAGTTAACTAATGAAATCAAATCCTAGGGAGTTTTTTCAGTATGTAGCCAGCAAAAATAAGAGTGATTATAGTAGGATGGCACTGATTGGAGAAAATGGTATAAGGACAACTGCTGTGGAGTATATAATTGAGATATTTAATGAGCAGTTCATAAAGGTCTTTCATCCTTGTGAATCTGACACCATGGAGAGTTTGAAAGCAGTCGATGTTCAATGAGGAGAGACTGACTGTGAGTGAGGAAGAGGTATATTGGGAATTAAGCAAACTTGATCTTAATAAGATTGTGGGAATTCATGATATATCATCACACATTTTGAAGGAATGTGCCAGGGAGTTGACATATTCCTTGACATATTTGTTTAATATGAGTCTTACATTGGATCATGTTCCAAAGAAGTTGAAGAATGGCAAGATTGTATTGATCCTATCATTCCTGATAGGCGGCATCTGTGAATAAGTTTCGTTAAACTTGTACTCCCGAATTTTATCATAATTGCAAGTATCTTTTTTGTGCAAAATAACCAGTAAATGAAATACAGAGGGTACTAAGGAGCCAGTTACTTCTACACAACTCGTAAGTACCTATAGGCCTTCATATAAGTTATTTTTCAATTAAAAAAACAGCCACGTGAAAGCGCCTGATATGCCTATCATCCGAAGTAAAGATGGCAGGCAGCAACAAAGCCTAACAACGAAATATTACTTCTAGTCTCATCAGCGTAGTGCAGCCGATAGCTAACAAACCAAAACACAATACGAAGTGCCACAGTTGTGAAACCAAAGTTACCGAAAGGAAAAAAGGTATATCATGCAATTTCTGTTGCAACTGGCTGCATACTTCCTGCGCAAAAATAGATGAATTGGCGCTCAACCTTTTTATTGAACTGAACCAGCCTTTTTTCTGTTCAATGTGCCTTCTTTCTGTTAAACAGCTGCTGAACCTAGGCAAGCGAGTTGAAAATCTCAAACAACACCTTAATAACACGATCGACACTTTCTCGTACAAAATCCGAAAGTTGGAAACAAAGCTCGAGATACTCAACGACCGGTGGGCGATCGTAAGTGCATCTGTACCTGCTAACGAACTCCGTGATTTAATCGCATTGACAGTACATGCGTCGTCACTCGAGACCGAAAACAGGAGACTCAACACCGTTATTCTGAACTTTCCGGAAGAAGAATTTAGCAAACTAGTAGGTAAATGCAACTTCGACCCCAGGAAAATCATCAAATGTCATCGCTTTGGTCCCATAAACAAAAGAAAGGATGGAACGAACTTTCCATGTCTCGTGAAAGTGATCTGTGATACACTGACAAAACACTTCCAAATTAATAACGGTGATAAATAGCAAGCTAAAGGACAGTTGCCCTCAATCGCATGTACGTGCTCAACCTGACTTAACCTTTGAACAAAGAGAACAAAGATGCCAACTCTGAAGACAGCTAGAAGAAAAACGCCAAACTGGAGACAACAGCTCGACCATAGACTACAAACAAACCAAACTAGTGCAAAAACCAAGTGATGCAACTAGTAGCTACCAAGGAGACCAGTATGCAGGCACTGCATAGGAAACGTGCAAGACCCTTGCGGTCAAAGCCATGCCCCACAGACCCTTGCATATCCACTACAACAACATCCGTGGTCTCAACTCCAGCCTTAATAGCTTTCACTATCATCTACAGTCAACCAAACTCCACCTACTCTTCTTAACAGAAACTCAAATTTCACCTTCCCCCAGCATCATCCATCTCAACCATCCAAACTATTCACTATTTAACTCCTTTCAACCCAAGAGTGGTGTGTGCGCATATATCCGCTCTGACATACCCTGCCAGAGAGCACCTAACCTAGAATCGCCCAACTTTGGCTAAAAATATCCCTCCCCCACGCAGTAAAATTCATCTGCTGTCTCCATCGCTCTCCCAATACCACCAACCACTCTGAGCTCTTTAATTTCCTCTCCTTAAAAGTTGATTTTCTCCAGTCCCACTATCCTAATAGTGAAATCATCCTCCTAGGTGATTTTAATGTCCATAACATCAATTGGCTTTCCTCTTCCAGTTGTACAGATCCTGCAGGCAGAGACACTGAAATATTTGCCATCACCAACGACCTTACACAAATAGTTCACAAGCCGATCAGAATACCAGACAAGCCAAATCACTGTCCAAATACCCTAGATCTCTTCCTTACTAATGACCCTTCCAAATATACAGTGAATGTTGTGAGCCCCATGGGTAATTCTGACCACAACCTAGTGCTCATCTCCTGCCCCATGCAACAACGCTTACACAGTCACACCTGCACAAGGGTAGTCTGGCATTATAACAGTGCCAAATCAGACAGCCTCTGAGACTACTATGCTTCATTCCCATGGTTGGACTATTGTTTGCAGCCTTCCAATCCAAACATATGCACCGAACACATCACCAAAGTAATCCTCACTGGCATGATAACATACATTGAACTGCCCACACCACACTGAACTGCCATCCCCTATCCAAACCCTGGTTCTCCAAAAGTTGTGCCAAGGCTGTACTAACAAAAAACCAGGCATACCACAACTGGCTCAAATTAAGACCTCCATCCTCCTTCAGTGCCTATACAGAAGCCCCAAACAGATGCAAAAAATTATCAATGATTCCAAAACAGAATTTGAACGCCTAACAAGCAGGAAACTTGCAGCCTGTCCTAGCAGCAGCCATGCCTTTTGGTCTCTTGCCAAAGCAATTGGTCGCAACTTTTGCCCTATCATACCCAGATGGCTCAATTGCAACATCACCCACAGAAAAAGTTAATCTCCTGGCTTCACACTTTGCTTGCAATGCATGCATAACTGACAATGGCAAATGCCCCCCAGTCATTCCAACTGCCCAACGTACAATGCCCCCTGTATCCTTTTATCAGAAAGAGATCATTAACCTGTTGTCAAAATTAGACACAAAAAAAGTCCCTGGCCATGATGGCATTCCTCCAATTGTCCTAAAGGTCTGTGCAGCAAAACTGACTCCTATCCTATGCCGTCTGTACACACTATCGTACTCCACTGGTGTATATATCCCAAAGCCTGGAAATTGATCTATATTCAACCCATTCCCAAAAAGGGAGACAAATCGCTGCCATCTAACTACTGCCCTATCTCACTCACCTCAATCCTATCTAAAGTGATGGAGAAAACCATTAATTCTCAGCTACTACTCTACCTTGAAGGTACCCAGCTATTAAGCAACTACCAGTACGGATTCTGCCAATGCTGATCAACAGGTGACCTGCTCTCATATATCACCCATCTCTGGACATATACCATGGAAAAATTTGGCGAATCCCAAGTAGTTGCACTCGATATCTCTAAAGCCTTTGACTGGGTCTGGCACAAAGGCTTACTGAGCAAACTTCCATCATTTGGACTGTCTCAGGACTTGCAGATGGATTGCCAGCTTCCTGTCTGGACGCACACTATGTGTAATGGTAGATTGCTCCCTCTCCTCCCACTATCTAACTAATGCTGGGGTCCCACAAGGTTCAGTTCTCTCACCGACACTCTTCCTTTTATACATCAATGACCTACTTCAGTTGACCTCCAACCCAATACACAGTTTTGCAGATGACAGCACATTGCACTCTTCCCTTTCATTTGATAAACCTTACCCTACACAACTCACTTCAACCCACAGAACATCAACCACAACATCCCTTAACACAGACCTCCAAAACATCCTCCGATGGGGCTCAGATAACCTCGTCAACTTCAACGCTAGTAAAACCCAGTTCTGTCTTATTTCCCGCAAAAAAGAACCATTTTCTCCCAGTATTATTTTTGATAGCACTCAAATCCCTAGACAAGATGAAATTTCTCTTCTTGGAATTACCATGACATCAGGCCTCTCCTGGCATAAACACATCATAACCATTGCATCCTCAGCTTCCAAAAAACTAGGCTTTCTCTTTTGCTCAAGACATTACTTCACTTCAAAACAGCTGTTAACCTTATACAAATCGCAAATCCGCCCAGCTATCAAATTCTGTTCTCACATTTGGAGTGAGGCTCCTAAAAGCTCCCTCAAAATGCTTGATTCAATACAGAGGAGATCAATTAGACTGATAAATGATCCACTCACTCCCCCCACTTTCACATATATGTTTAGTCTCTGTAATTTGTGTATTCTACAAATATTTTCATGGAAAATGCTCATCTGCAACAACATCAATAATTCTCCCACTCTGTACTAAACCCATTAGAACATGTACAGCCACCTCCCAACATCCCTTCACAGTACACCTTGAAAGTCACAGAACAAGTTTCTTTTCTCCTCCTTCATCCTTGCTACTGCTGTACTGTGGAACAGTCTTCCCTCTGAGGTATTTCCCAAGGAATACAATATACAGGCTTTCAAATCAAATGGTAACAAGTTCCTCCTTTCCCATCCCACTACCCATATACGGTACTGAAGTACTATAGGTTGACCAGCCAACCTCATATATGGGCCCAACATAAAAAAAAAAAAAGATTCATGAAGGAGATAACTAAGCTCAAGCATGAAATTATATGCCAATCTGTGTGTCAGGTGTTGTAGTTAAAGTGTTAAAGAGGCTGGTGAGAATCATGATCCAGAATTGGGTTGGAAACAATGGTGTTTAATGGACATTGATTAGCTAAAGGGAGGTCATGTTTTTATATTCTACTTATTACAATAAGGCAACAACAGCATGGGATGTGGAAGAAGGATACACAGTAGTATATTAGATTTTGCAAAGGCTTCTGATAGATTACAACATGATAAGTTGATAGTCAAAGTAGATCAGATGGGATTGGATATTAGATCACGGCATTGGATTGGAGATTGACTGTCTGATAGGTATCAGTAAGTTGTGTAAGGGGAAGCAATATCCCAGAAGAGGAGCATCACTAGTGGTATGCCTCAGGGGTCTGCTTTAGGGCATTGTTGTTTATCCTGTATGTTAATATTATTTGGGAAGATTTGAATGGGGATATTCAGTTGGTTGCAGCTGATATGATGCAAAGTTGGGATGAACTATGTAGAGTACAGCAGATGTTGTTGCATTAGAAGACTTGAATGTTTCAAAATGTAAGATTTTAAAATTTGGAAACAAAGATGGTATCTATGTAGAATTTACTCTTTGTTGGAATATATTGTTGAAGGTGGAGGAAATAAGGGAAATAAATCTTGTGCTGATGGTAGATAAGGGTGTAACATTTAGAGGACATGTTGCCAAAACTATCAAGACAACACAGTGAATTCTGCAATGATGCAGAGGAAGCTGACTTGTAGAAGTTCCATTGTATAAGGCACTGATGATCTTGGGGTGATGATGGATAAGGATATAAAATTTAGAGGACATATTTCCAAAATTCTGAGGACAACACAACGAATTCTGGCAGAGTGATGTGGGAGATAATGACTTGTAGAAGTAAGGAGATTCTGGTTCCATTGTATAAGGTGCTGACTAGGCCAAATGTGAACTACTGGTTCAGATAAAGATATTGGAGAAGGTCTAGATGCGATTGACTGAAATAGTTTATGATCTCTGGAATGTTGTGTCTTGCAATTTGCAGAGTCTAGTGAATAAGAGGAAGAGTGATGGCATGATAGAGACAACATACATGTTGGTAAGACATTATAATGTTAACTTTGAAGAGAGTTTTTTTATAAAATGAAGGGAGATCAGAGGAGAATAAGTGCTCATATCCTCCTTACAGGAGGATGTGAGCAATGGGGCGAGAAGCTTTTTTTTTTTTTTTTTTTGTGGGTTGTGAATGATTTGAATGTATTGCCTGAGCACATGATGTCTGCTGCAGAGAATTTGAATGTGTTTAAGACACTATATGATGAGCTTGTGTGTGTGTGTGTGTGTGTGTGTGTGTGTGTGTGTGTGTGTGTGTGTGTGTGTGTGTGTGTGTGTGTGACATAAGGGATCTCCTGGATGAGTCTTTTCACTCCGAGGGATCATAATAATAATGATAATAATTTTTCTATTTCATGTATAGGATCTTGTCTTTTGGGGATTATCATTGCATTTCTTGGTGCAGATCTTTTCATTGCTTCATGAATTCTTTCTTTATTTTTCAAAATAGTCAATATTTTGAAGTAAAAAAGACCTTGACATGATAATTTCATTCTCATGATGCTCTAATATTGTCACTCTCACTCACAAGAAGAAAAAAAAAAAATCACAAATGAAAAATTTTGTATGCAAATAAAATCACAACAAGATGCTAGTCAGCATGTTAGACACTTAGACTCAAACATTCGTGTGTAGAGGCTTAAGTGCTGTGAGGACATCATGTTGGAGGCTTAATGGATTTTTTACAACACTTAAAAAGAATTAAAATAGAATTTAATACTTTCTATATTTCATCCTAGTCACTAGGACATCTACGGGGATTACAGAAACAATTAATGTAACATGCACACACAAATCTTACAATACTAAGCCCAACCACGTGGGTGACACTAAAGTCCTATCTAGGTGGAGCGCCCTCTAAGGGCGGTAGTAGGTGGCCTGGAATGTAAGGTGGACCTCTGGCGATGAGTGTTTCCCAAATCTTCGGAAGCTTAATGCAACCGTATTTATTAAGATTTGGTTGGTTTCTGAGAGCTGCTGCTGCTGCTGCTTCTAAGAAAAGTCTCTCTTTCTTGAATTTGCTGTGGTGGAGCATGGTGGTTTTCTTCTATGATACTCTGTGGGTGGTGTCCAAAACATGGTCAGCCAAGCCTGAATGTTTGCATATTAATAGTTATGTTTGCATATGTAAGACTTGTGTTCCTCCAGGCGGATGGATGCTGATCTGCCTGTCTGTCCAAAGTACACCAGCTTACAGGAACAGGGTATTTTCTAAACTCCAGGCAGCGAGAGAGGAGGGAGTTGTTCTTTCGTACAACGGATAAGGGTATCAAGTTTGCAGTAGGGCTTATATGCTGTGTGTAGGTTGTACTTTTTTAGTATCTTGGCTATTTTATCAGATGTGCCACGGATGTAGGGTATGGTGATGGCATTTTTAAAATCTTGTTGACGGGGAATGGGGAGGAACTGATTATTTTTTTTGATACTGTGTTCGCTGTAGCCATTGGAGAGGAAAGTGTTGTGTATGTGGTTAAGCTCAGTAGTAAGGGCGGTTCCGCTGGAACAAAGATTTTGGGCTTTCGTAATAAGAGTTTTGAAGATGCCATATTGTTGTGAGGGGTGGTGGTGGGAGAGTTTGTGAACGTATCTGCCTGTGTGTGTGTGGGTTTTCTGTATACAGTGAAGGCAAGTGTATCATTAGGCAGGCGTGTGACTAAGGTGTCTAGGAAGGGTAAACAGTTGTTCTTTTCCTTTTCCATAGTAAACTGGATTCTTGGATGTAGGCTATTAAGATGACTGAGGAAGGAGTCTAATGTGTCTGGGCCATGAGGCCAAATAGAGAATACATCATCTACATATCTTAGCCAGATAGAAGGTTTGAGTGGGGCTGAGTCTATGACTCGTTTTTCGAAATCTTCCATATAGAAATTGGCAAGGGGGGTGAGAGGGGGGAACCCATGGCAGTTCCCTCTATCTGCTTGTAGATTTTGTTCTTCCAAGAGAAATACCCAGAGTTAATGGCAAAGGAAAAGAGATCTAAGATGTCAGAGGGAAAAACGATTTTTTTTTGAGTGTTGTAAAAAATCCATTAAGCCTCCAACATGATGTCCTCACAGCACTTAAGCCTCTATACACGAATTCTAATCATTCATGGAGAAGATCTAGCACGCAAATCCAAGCAATGCGGTAAGTCAAAACTACGACTATCTAGGCAACTAAATAGGCTGGCCTTTCTAAAAAGATGTCGGGATACAAGAGTGATACCGAACTGCGTTAAAATGAAGATCAATTTCCATTCCAAAAAAGCACTCTGTATATATATAACTGCGCCAGCCTGGCATTACTATGCGAGCAAATTGCCTCTACTCGTGCCACCCTCTCAGTGATGAACGCCGCCATTGGCTCCTTACATTCAGAGCTCTCCACCGTTCTTAACCCAGAACTTTGGTCGATTCTCTCTGGCATTTTGGAAACCTCCGCACAGAGAGAATTTCAAAAAATAAAAAATAAACACGTCAAGAAATATAGCAACCTGGTTAAAAATAAACCACAACCACAAATTCAACCGCTCCAGACAGTAGTAAACCTCTCTTCCAAAAGGCTCAACGACGATGCCATCAGCGCCCTTTGCCTCGGCCGTAATTTTGCCGTTGCTCCGAAGGAAGTGCCGGTGCTCGATGTTATGGTTAACATCGAACGGGGGATCGGTCGCTTATCGTCGGAGATAGCCAACAACATCAGGCTTGACGTAGCCAACATCCTCGCTCATTCTTTGCCTCCAAAAAGCAACTTATCATATGCCCAACGCATGGCTCTCCTGAAACTGCACAAAGAAAAAAGTATTCTGCGCAAAGAAAAAAGTCATCACCAGAGCGGATAAGGGTAATGTCACAGTCGTTCTTAATACCAGTGAATACAATCGTAAAATGAACATTATCCTCCGCGATCGCGCTACCTACATCACGCTAGAACACGACCCCACAAAAACACAGGCTAAGAAATTAAAAATCTTACTTAAAAAAGTAACCTCCTGGCCCCTTGAAGTCACGAAAAAACTCAAACCTTTTCACCCCCCCCCCCCCTGAATATACGGTTTACCAAAAATCCACAAACCCAATTCCCCACTCAGACCTATAGTAGATGCCCCCAATGCACCTTGCTACAGACTGTCTAAACAGCTGGCCAACTCTCTGACCCCCCTAACCGGAAGGTCCACTTCCTATATAAAAAACTCGACCCATTTTAAAGCCCTCACAGAAAATTTAACCTTGAATAATGCAGACATATTGGTAAGCTTTGATATCTCCTCTTTGTTTACCAATATTCCCCTAACTGACACCTTATCTCTCTTAGAAAACGTTTTTCCCTCTGACATCTTAGATCTCTTTTCCTTTGCCATTAACTCTGGGTATTTCTCTTGGAAGAACAAAATCTACAAGCAGATAGAGGGAACTGCCATGGGTTCTCCCCTCTCACCCCCCCTTGCCAATTTCTATATGGAAGATTTTGAAAAACGAGCCATAGACTCAGCCCCACTCAAACCTTCTATCTGACTAAGACGTAGATGATGTGTTCTCTATTTGGCCTCATGGCCCAGACACATTAGACTCTTTCCTCAGTCATCTTAATAGCCTACATCCAAGAATCCAGTTTACTATGGAAAAGGAAAAGAACAACTGTTTACCTTCCTAGACACCTTAGTCACACGCCTGCCTAATGATACACTTGCCTCCACTGTATACAGAAAACCCACACACGCAGGCAGATACATTCACAAACTCTCCCACCACCACCCCTCACAACAATATGGCATCATCAAAACTCTTACTACGAGAGCCCACAATCTTTGTTCTAGCGGAACCACCCTTACTACTGAGCTTAACCACATACACAACACTTTCCTCTCCAATGGCTACAGCGAACACAGTATCAAAAAAAATAATCAGTTCCTCCCCATTCCCCGTCAACAAGATTTTAAAAATGCCATCACCATACCCTACATCCGTGGCACATCTGATAAAATAGCCAAGATACTAAAAAAGTACAACCTACACACAGCATATAAGCCCTACCGCAAACTTGCTACCCTTATCCATTGTACCAAAGATCAACTCCCTCCTCTCTCGCTGCCTGGAGTTTACAAAGTACCCTGTTCCTGTAAGCTGGCATACTTTGGACAGACAGGCAGATCAGCATCCATCCGCCTGGAGGAACACAAGTCTTACATATGCAAACAAAACTATGGCCATTCAGGCTTGGCTGACCATGTTTTGGACACCACCCACAGAGTATCATGGAAGAAAACCACCATGCTCCACCATGGCAAATTCAAGAAAGAGAGACTTTACTTGGAAGCAACAGCAGCTCTCAGAAACCAACCAAATCTTAGTATTGTACTAGGACGAAATATAGGAAGTATTAAATTCTATTTTAATTCTTTTTGAGTGTTGTAAAAAATCCATTAAGCCTCCAACATGATTAGACTCAAACAGTATCCAATATGGCTACCTTGTCATACCTTGCCCAATCGATGTTATTATACAGTGGGCAGAGAAGTCATTATTAGAATTTACAACCAAATGTCAGGAATCAATAATAATGGGATGTATTAATGGAAGGCCACATATCATAAGTTGAGGTATGTGACTTATGAACATATATACAGGGTGGCGCAAAAGTAGCGAAGGGGTTTACAATAATAATAGCTTTTTAAATTGTAAGTTTTGAATTTATTTCTCTTCAAAATAGTAAGATATAATCCATGGAGAATTTTATGAGCTAAGTATGGAAGACTATGTCCTGTAAGTGACTGCCATTTCAGCTTCACAAAGTGGGGACTCTTTTGAGAACATTTTTCATTACGTGTGTCAGAGTATCTGCCGTTAATTCCCATATTTCAGCTCGAATGTTCTCCTTGAGCTGCTCTATGGTTCTGGGTTTATTCACATACACCCTCTCCTTAAGATGTCCCCAAAGGAAAAAGTCAGGGAGCATTAAATCTGGTGAACAAGTGGGCCAATTGAATGCAGAATTTCTTGAGATTAGACATTTGCCAAAAATCTCCCTTAAGATTCCTATCGTGACTCGAGCAGTGTGTGCAGTTGCCCCATCCTGTTGGAACCACATCTCTAGAGTATCAGCAAGAGCTGGTCTTAAAAAATTGTTGATCATATTGTCATATCGCTCACCGGTTACAGTTACGGCATTGCCATTGTTGTCTTCAAAGAAAAATGGTCCAATAACACGTCGTGATGCAACTGCACACCAGACCATACATTTAAGTGCTGAAAATCCCATCAAGCATCGGATCATCGAATTCAGAGGGTGCATTTTGTGCATTAAAATGATGCCGATAGGCTCATTAGGTCTGGATTATTGAACATGTATACATGTATTCTTTATTGAAAAAAATAAAGTTCTATGATCTTGGTTCATTGCATAATGGTGTAACGTTTCATACTGAATCTTCCAGATATACTTCACAAGCTCTGAAAAGAAAAATTAGAACAACACTGAATTTCAAAAAGTTATGATTTTTTTCAACCACTTCACTACTTTTTGTGCCATCTTGTATAGGTGTATGTGTACACACACACATACACACTTTTTTTTTTTGCATAACAACCTCACCCTTTGCAGGAGGTTGCAAATCAAATAGGATATCAGTGCCGATTATGGAGAAAAGGTTGAAGAGAGTTTTGGAACATGTTGATATGATTTTGAATAGCTGGAAGTTGTAAGACCTTAGCAAAAACTCTGTGGTTTTCAAAGCACAGAGGCAGATGGAATGAAAGAGGAGGATGAGAAATTGGTTGTACATGTTTGCAGTTTAGTGGAATAGTGCCCATAAAAATACCTATAAAAGAGGCATAACAGAAAATGAGAAAGTGTGACTGGAGTGAATCTGTAAGAAAGATAGTCCTATTAACTAGATAGTCCTCTCTTTGATAGCATCAAACATATTTTGAGAGTTTTTTTGTGCATTACTCCATATATGAGAACATTATTCTTAGATAATATGGATTTGAGATTTTTACAGTGTTACGAACTGTACTGGTGAAAACTAATGTCTTGAGTGGAAAAGGACTTTTTTTTTTTTTCTTTTTGAAGACAGAGAAGGTTATGAATGTGAGTATGCTTATGCCAGAAGAGTCTA
Source organism: Typopeltis vanoorti (assembly GCF_054136105.1). Classification (NCBI taxonomy): domain Eukaryota; kingdom Metazoa; phylum Arthropoda; class Arachnida; order Uropygi; family Thelyphonidae; genus Typopeltis; species Typopeltis vanoorti. The sequence continues at coordinate 68,234,482 of NC_143573.1, read as the reverse complement.
GAGGTGTAAGTCAGTCCAAGAAGAGATATCTGATATCATGTGGAGAGCTTGGTATTATGAACTGTGAGGGGAGGAAAAGTGTTAATTTTCAACCATGAAATAATACAATTTTGTGTTTTGGTGATGTAAAGCATAAATTTGTCCTCAACCTAATGAAACATGGCAAAGAAATCAGTATTAAAAGATGGTGATTTTTGAAGAGTCTCTGAGTTGTGAGAGGTATGAATGCTGCAGAGTTTGACAAATAAAACTAAGGAATGGAGAGTGTACTATAATCAGCATCATAAATGTGAATAGGTTTTGAGGCTAGTGACAGAAGGTCATTTATAAATAATATTAAAATATAATTGCAGCAGAATTATTGCCAATTCTCTATTTTATATTTAATTATTTATTATTTGTTTTATATGACAGTATTAAATAATAATATATTTATGGAAGTTTTTTCACTTGGCTATGCTGCTAGTTATATATTGGATTTTATCCTTTCTCCAAGTGTTAGCAAATAACGTTTGTGCCTGAAGTACTTTCAGGACCGGGGCAACTCGTGGTAAAGGTAGTATAAGTTCTCATCACTTGCCTTAGTATTTCCCATAATGCAAAGCACATCTCCTTGTGGACATGTATAATGGCCCTTCCCTTAATGCATAGCATTATAGTATACATGTCTGCAAGGAGATATGCTTTGCATTATGGGAGATGCTAAGGCAAGTGATGAGAACTTATATCACCTTTACGACGAGTTGCCCCGGTTTGCACCTGAAAGTACTTCAGGTGCAAACTTTGTTTGCTAACACTTGGATAAAGGATAAAACCCAATATATAAATATAGTTCATTACAAAAAAGTGAAAAATGACTAAAATCAGTAAGCTTTATGATTTACAATTATCAGGAGGACAGGGGAAAAAATCTTGTGAGTAATATCAGTATTTTCCAGGTGAATTAAAATTTTTATAGGGATACTTTCAGGATTTTGTCACATGACTACAGTAACCATCCGTATAAGTAACCATCCGTTGTTATCCCAGATGAGTCTTTGACTCCATGAGGTCTTGGGGTAATAATAATAATAAATTTAAATATGGCTAGAACTTCATGCTGAATCAAACGCTCTGAAATAGCACAAAAATATTATTAAATTCCTGATGACAACTTAATCATGTTCTTGTGCCTTAGATAATGTTTTCACAAGAATTTTTGTGAAAACATTATTAATCAATAAAATAACTACTCAGTGAATTAGTAAATAAAATTCATCAGATATATTGGCAAACTGTTCCCATCCCCTTCATTATAAGTTGTGCAATAAATTGTCATTTCGCAATCTGTTATCAAGTGATTTTTTTTTTCATGAATTATGTTCATGGTGAATTTTCTTCCTAAAACTTGCCAGTCAGTAAACTCTTTCTTTATGAACTGTTTATGTTGATGAAGAATAAGAGGTAAGTATTATTATCTTCAAACCATGGTATGAAAGATTCACCATGGGACCACCTCTGTCTCTCTCTCTCTCTCTCTCACACACTTCTTTCAACAGATAGCATGCATCATATCCAGATTTAGCTGGACTTCTATAGATGTCCTGGCCGGTTGGGGGGGTTAAACACACTCCTTCCTGTTAAGGGTTAATGATATGCCTATATGTACACTTTGGATCTGTTTTAAGCTATTATCATATCAGATTATCCTTATCTTGCTAATGAATGCAGTCATTATTTTACTGCTTTTAACCATCTTCTTGAGCCTTTAATATCTTTATGGGAGATTTTATCTGAAACATCAGTTTTATTCTGTGTTTTTTTTTTTATTTTTACAACCATGTAATTTATGTGTATTTATATGGATTTTTTTTAAATCAATACTCATATTCCAACTTTATCTGTCATACACCTTATAAATTGTTTATATACAATTTTTTTTAATCATTTACATTTCTACTTTACTTGAGTGAACATAGGCCTTGCAGTTTTGTAATCATAGATTCTAATGTGCCAATAGAACCCAAATCAACCAAACAAACAATCCTTACTATGTTGATTACCCATCTTACCTCTGCTTAATACTTAATAAGCTTTCCTATCACATTTCTCCTTATAAAATTTTTCAGCATTTTTTTTCCTGTCTCCTGCTTAATGATGCCAGGAGACAGGAAATCCTCATATCTTCCCCAGCAAAATAACTCTTTCTGGATATTATTATTATTATTATTATTATTACCGCCCCAAGACCTCATGGAGTCAAAGACTCATCTGGGAGGTCCTTTTATCACACACACAGCTCATCATATCGTGTTTTAAACACATTCAAACTCTTTGCAGACACCACATTCTCAGGCAAGGCATTCCAATCATTCACAACTCTGCACGAAAAAAACCTGCCTCTCACTCCCCTACTCACACTACTCACATCATATGATGCACTCTGATATTGCATCTCTCAAAATGGTCCCTGACCATTTTCCAAACAATGCTAGCATTCTTTCCTTGTGATTTCTTATAATCTGAGTTGCTCTCCAAGTTTGTTATAATCTTCCACTCTTTAGTTTCTCATATGCCCCTTCTCAACTGGCAATTTTATGCTTTTCCACATACCAGGTCAAGGCCACATCATCATTCTTGCCATTCAGAGGCAAAATTGTTCCTTTTTTTGGTTATAGACTCTGAAAATCCATGTTTACTTTAGTTATTTATCACTTATTATCTTTATAATTCCATTTCCTTTCCCTGGTGTATCCTTTCCTCCTATTATTTCCCAGGAGTTTAAAGTCCTCCATTATAATACTTGACTTGTGCTCACTGACAGCTGAAACTCCAATGCATGCTATTTACATATTCCTTCACTTTCAAGCCTAGAGCAGTAATAACAATAGACTATATAATTTTGTCCTGTTCACTTCACTGCCGTTAAGCTAAAATGCACTGCCTCCCATAACCTTGCTACTGCCTTCACTTAGTGATATTCCAGAGAGGAAAGTCACTAGTGGAGTACCCCAGGTGTCTGTTTTGGGACCATTATTGGTTAATTTATATGTAAATAACATTGGAAGGGACCTAAATGATGAGATACAGTTATTTCCAGATAACGCAAAGTGGAGAGAGTTACTAGAAGTAGAGCAGATGTTGTAGCTTTGCAAGAGGACTTGAATAGACTGCCTGAATGGGTGAGTATGTGGGATCTCAGCTTAATGTAGCAAAGTATAAGGTTTTAAAATTTGGGATAAAGAATATGGGATTGGTGGAGATATCTTAGAGAGGGTGGATGAGAAGAAAATTCTGGGGGTGATGGGCATAGTGACTTGAAATTTTATGGACAATTTTGTTTAAATTGTGACAAAATGCAGTGGATTATGGGAATGATGTGGAGAACACTGACATGTAGAAGTAAGAATGTTTTGATTCCATTGTACAAGGTTTTGATCAGACCGCATATAGATTAATGTGCACAGATTTAGTTGCCTGGATTTCAAAAGGATAATGAGTTGTTTGAGAGGGTTCAGAGATGATTGACTAAGTTGGTTTCTGGTCTCTGGAATGTGGAATATGAGGACAGATTGAGAGAATGAAAATTACAGAGCCTAGTGGGCATGATTGAGATGTATAAGTTGGTAAGAGGCCATTACCAGATTAACGTGAATGAGATTTTTCATCGAATATTTGAAAATGGGGAGAATGAGAGGCCATCCCTGGAAGGTGGAGAAGGAGGATGTGAACAGGGGGTATTAGGAGTAGATTCTTTGTGTAGAGAATGGTGGGTGATTGGAATGTATAGGCTGACATTGTGGAGAGTACAGAGACAGTAAATACATTAAATTCAAGGTATGGTGAGCTGTGTGTGTAAGAGTGGGACCTCCCATGATGAGTGGGGGTCTGATGATGATAATAATAATTCCCATTTTCACACTTACTCACCTTGAAGGTTAGTCTGCATATTATAGACTTACCTATTCTCTCTCTCTCTCTCTCTGGCCAACACTTTCTCCAGACATCCAGTTCCAAATATATTAAGGAGTGGCCATCATTCTGTATAAGTCCTGTTTTCCTACACAACCTACTTTGATTCAATTGCTATTTATTATCAGTTCACTATTATATTGTTAGAAAACTTACACTATTTATTCTCCTACTCGTATGTTTTACTTCATCCAGTAACTCTTTCATGTCATATTTTTGTTTCTTATTTTCTACTTTCAAACCATTTATACCAGCCAAACTATGATCAACTCTTTCACTTTTCCTCTTTATATTCTAATAGTACAGCTGATGCATTTACGATGAGTCCTTGGACTCCCTGTAGGTGTGAAATAATAGTTTAATCTTTGCTGAAAGAAAATATAATTATGTAACAATTCTCATCAAAGACACCCTTGATTACTGACTCATGATACAATACTATCTTCTTTCTCTTCCTCTAATGCTCTTTACTCAAACTTCCTCTTTTATATCATTCCTCAAAGGAAGTGAAAGTAAGTGATAAGGGAGAAAAAGGAAGTATAAATGAGGACAGAGAAGTAAGGTGCAGCAGAATGAGAGATAGTGAGACTGTGGGAGTGACATAGTGTGAAATTGTCAGAATGTAAAATATGATGCAACAGTTATTCAAAATGAAAAATGAAATGAGGAATATGCAAAGTGATATTAGACGTTTAGTGGAAACTAATGAAATAATCAAAAGAATAAAAGGAAAGAAAAAATGGTTTAAGTGGACATAAGGAGAATGTAAAGGCCAATATCAGGAGGTTATTGAGAAGAGTGAAAGATAACCATATAGTGGGAAAGATTATCAGTGTGTTGTCAAGGTATGACAATGATGAGTTGCGACAGAGAGGCAGAATCATGAATGGTATACAGTTGCAAATGGTATACTTTGCATCCTGCAAAGTATACAGTTGGTGGAGAAACTTTAAAGGAAGTACAGGAGATGAGAGATCTTGGAGTGGTGGAGAACAAGGACCTGAAATTCAGGGGCCACATTGCACAAGTTGTGAAGACTTCACATCGAATAATGGCAATAATGCGGAGGACCCTGACATGCAGAAATAAACGGATTATGATGGCTTAGGATTATAAGGCCTTGATCAGACCTCATGGATTATTGTGCACAGATTTTGTTGCTGGATTGTCACGGTGATGAGGATATGTAAGAATGGGTCCAGAAAAGATTCAAAAAGGTGGTCAGTGGTCTTTGGAATGTGGAGTACGAAGACAGATTTAGAGAAAATACATTACAAAGCCTCAATGAGGTTTATGATTGAGACATATGAGCTAGTCAGGGGTTGTTAGCAGTTTGATGTGGAAGAAATTTTTCATAGAATGGGAGAGGGAGGGGGAATAGAACAAGAGGCCATCACTAGAAACTGTATAAGGAAAGTGCGAGCAGAGGAGTGAGGGAAAATTTCTGTATATGGAGAGTGATTGTTGAGGGGAATGCATTGCCTGAGTGTGTTATGGATGGTTGGATAAGCTTTGCTTGTGATAGTATGTACCTCCCTCAATGAGTTTCTGATTCCATGGAGGTCAGATGTTAATAATAATAATAAGTTTTATTTCTTTCTTTTCTATCTGCAGCACCACTTCTAAAATCAGAGATGACCCTGATTTTATCCCCATTTCATGCTACTGAAATGGGGATAAAATGAAATGAGGGTGATCAGAGATCACCCTCACCCCATGCCCTTATGTGTGAAATGTAAGCCCAAATGTAACCAAATATGCTATTAATTTTCTAAAATATATATTCTCCCTGATTAGTGATGTCAAATTTATGCTTTCTTACAGATTAACCAGATTGCAAATTTTTGCCATTTTTAAAATTTATTTTGATAGGATAAGCATATTAGATAAACATGCATTATGGCATTTAGAATTGCTATATTATACTTGATGATGTTAAATAATATATAAAATCTGATGACTATCTTTTAATTTTATCAATTTTAGTAATTCTAAATAATAACTTAATTAATAACTTAATAACATAAAAAATTTCTGTTTAATGCGATGCATTTTCTTATTACATTACATTTTGTTATTTAAAAAATCAATTGAAATTTCAGATTGAAAATAGAATTATAAAATGCTATTTTTGCTGTCAATTTGTGTAAAATATTTATTGTAATGATGATGATAGTCTATTCTATATTTAGCTTCATATTATTTTTATCTTTTTCCCCTCTCTCTCTCTTCCCTTCCCCAACTTTCCATATTTTAGTTTGGGCCATATATATATTGGACTGACTGGCACACAAAGGCCATCGAACGTGCTGATAAAGATACTGGTCGAAACAGAATTGTAATCAGAGATAATATTGAATATCTCATGGAAATCAAAATTGTATCTGCACAAAGACAAACAGGTTGACTATATTTAAATTGCTAATACAGTTATAGTATCAGATTAACTTATTCTGCATGTAAAGTTAAAAATTATTTCTTGTGTATTAAATTATTATAGTACACAAAGCATGAATATTTCTTATCAGGCATGAATCAACAGTCACATTGCATAAATAAATATTTCTGTCTTTTCATCATATCACTAAGCTTTCTGGAATAGAATTTAAATAGAAAGTCAAAAATTGATTTAATATTGATTTAATAACTGATGTAATAACCAATTATACAGCCCAGTGTTTCATAAGACAGGATTTATAGTTTAAATGACTTGTATCCTTTGGCCACAAAATATCCTGGATTTGAGGCCCATCTAAAGAATTGCTTTTCAACTGAAAGTGAGTTAGATGAATTCATACAGAATTCAGAAGCTTTTCTTCTCAGAAAACTAGAGTGCTCTCCCTACAAAGCAGGCTTAATAATACAAGAATACATGCATTTGACAGACATTCCAGAGTGTGAAAATTGGATTATCTTCCCTGCCTGGGGTAAATTAGGTTATGTAATTCACTTGGCCACTCAATATAATATATATATATGAAAAATGAGATATTTCAGGAGAATTCAAATAGACTGTTTAACTGCAATTACTTGTTCAATGTTGCAAAGTTTTAAATTTTTGAAACCAAACATGGGATGAGAGTATCAAGGTATACAGTTAGCAGGGATATCTTGCAGGAGTTTTCAGTGAGTGGAAAGTGACCTAAAATTTAGGTAGCACATTTCTGAAACAGTGCAAAATCACAATGGATTCATTTCATTAGATGTAATTAATTATGAGGTGTCGAATTGCCCTAAAATTACTGAGAGTGACTATGAAGTAATTACCTGGATAGTTGCCAAGCATGTGGAACCAGAAGGCTAATGATGAGAAGCTTGGAAGTCAGCTTGCACCTGTAGCATGAAATGGGGAGGTGGATCAAAAAGGAGATCAATACTGCTTGGGTGCTATTCAAGAACTATCTAGTAGAAGCAATGTCTAAATGTATTCCAAGGGCCTGAAGCTTAAATAAGCTAGGCATGAAATGGATGAACGAAGAGATTAAGCTGGAGGAAGTAGGCATTGTATGAAGGCAGCATAAGATGAATAGTAATAATGAATTCCATGAGTAGTACAAAGAACAGCCATATAGAGTGACTCAGTTGGTAATGGTAGCAAAAGTGCAGTATCAGCAGCAGTCAGCTAATGAAACTAATAAGAATTAAGAATCCTAGGAACCTCTTTCGATTTGTAGCCAGAAAAAAAAAAAAGGAATGATTATGATAGGATGACACTGACTGGAGAAAATAGTAACAGTAATCCACTGTTTATGTGACCCTAGATGATCATATAAACTTTTGAAGCTAGCATTCCCAGTCAAACTGGGGATGCAAGTTTCATCATTGAAAGTTTGAGAGCAGTGGATGAGGAGGAGGGACTGTCTATGAGTGAGCTGCAGGTATATGAGGAACTGAGCAAACTTTAAGTTAATAAGGCTTTTAGACTTGATGATATATCACCACTTATTTTGAAGGAATGTACCAGAGAGTTGACATCTGCCTTGGCATATTTGTTTAATATGAGTCTTACATTGGGTCAAATTCCAAAGGAGTGGAAGGAAGGGAAGACTGTACTGCTTCATAAGGGAGGTGAAAGAACTCAAGTCTGAAACTATACACCAATCTGATTGTCAGATGTTATATCTAAAGTGTTGGACAGGTTAGTGAGAATTAGGATCCACAATCAGGTTGAAAACAGAGTTTATTATCTTTGACGGTCAACATGGATTTGATAAAGAGAAGTCATGCTTTAGTAATCTACTTATTTACAATAAGGTGATAGGTGCATTGAATGAGGGAGATTGATATACAGTAGTGTACTTAGATTTTTCATAGGCTTTGGATAGAATACTGCAGATTAAGTTGATAGTCAAACTGTAGCAGATGGAGATGAATATTAGACTAGTGGATTAGAGATGGCTATCTGATAGATATCAGCAATTTGTGTATGGGGAGCAACATGCTCGAGGAGGAAAGTTACTCTTTTTGTGCCTGAGGGGTCTATTTTAGGGCCATTGCTTTTTAACCTGTATATTAATTATATTAGGTTAGATTTGAATGAAGGGATATTCAGTAGTTTGCAGATGTTACAAAGTTTTGAATAACTGTGAGGAATTGAGTTAATATGTATGAGACTAGGGATGCTAGTTCAGTGTTGTGAAATGTAAGGCTTTAAAATTTGGAAAACACAATACGATGTACAATTGGGGATATATTGCTGATGGTGATTGGTGATAGATCCTTATTCACCATCTTGGGGTGATGGTGGATAAGGATCTAAAATTTAGAGGACACCTTTAAAAATTGTGAGGCACAACACAACAAATTCTGGCAGTGATGCAAAGGATACTGACTTGTAGAAATAAGGAGATTCTGGTTCCATTGTATAAGGCCTTGATTAGTCCGTGTATGGTCTACTTTGCATAGATTTGATCCTCTGATTTCAAAAGAATGTAGGATATTGTAATGAGACCAGAGGTGACTGGCTAAGATAGTTTCTGGTCTGGAATGTTGAGTTTGAAGAAAGGTTGAAAACATGCAATTTACAGAATCTAGTGGATAGGAGGAAGAGGTATAATATGATTGATATACAAGTAGGTAAATGGTTGTTATAGGATTAAATTTGAAGAGGTGTTTCACAAAATAGTGGGAGATGGGGGGGGGAATGAACAAGAGGACATCCCTGGAAGCTATATAAGGAGGGAGTGAGAAGCAGGTTTTTTTGAATGGAGTGTTGTGAATGATCAGAAAGCAATGCCTTATAGTGTGGTTCCTGCAGAGAATTTCAATGTGTTTAAGTCATGGTATGATTATTATTATCATCATTATTATTCAGTCCTCCATGGAGTCAAAAGACTCATCGTGGGAGGTCCTTCCTAAGAAACACAAAGTCTATCATACCACTCCTTGAACTCATTGACCGTTCTCGCTCTCACCACTCCAACAGGCAATGCATTCCATGGTTCAACCACCCTCCATGCAAAGAAACCACTCCTCACCCTCTTGCTCACAGTTTCCTTTGATAACTTCCAGGGATGGCCTCTTGTCATCACTCCTTCCCCCTGTTCAACCAAGCAAAAGAATTCCCCAGTGTCAACCCTGTAACCACCTCTCAACAGTTTAAAAGTCTCAATCATATCACCTCTCCTTCTTCTATCCACCAAGCTCTGCAGTCCACATTCCCTCAGCCGATCCTCATAACTATCATTGTACAGTCCTGAACCCATCTTTGTTATCCTTCTCTGTACTCTTTCCACAGTTAATTTATCCCCTTCAAATCCTGGGGACCAAATCTGAGAACAATAGTCCAAGTGTGGTCTGATCAGAGACTTATACAATGGAATGATAACCCTCTTATCTCTGTAGGTCAGTGTCCTTCTCATAATAGCAGCAATCCTCTGTGTTACCTTCACCACCTTTGCAATATGTCCCCTAAACTTCAGGTTTCTATCAATCATCAACCCCAGATCTCTTGTCTCCCCTACTTCCTCCAGTATAACTCCTCCCATAGAGTATGCAGCATCCCATCGATATTTCCCAAACCTCAAGACCTTACATTTTGCTGCATTAAACTGAACCCCCATTCATTTGCCCATTTATCCAGCTTATTCAAATCCTCTTGCAGGCTGCCGCATCTGCACTATTACTAATAATCCTTCCCAGCTTTGCATCATCTGCAAACAACTGAATATCCCCTTGCAATCCACTGACAATGTCATTGATATAAAGGTTAAACAATATAGGTCAAAGTACGGAGCCCTGTGAGAACCCACTTGTAACCCTCTGCTTCCTTGAAACTGCCCCACCATACACAACTCTCTGATACCAATCGGATAGCCAATCCTGAATCAAGTTGACCAATCTCACATCCAGCCCATGTGCTGCAGCTTAAATATCGGTTTATCATGTGGCACCCTGTCAAATGCCTTTGCTAAGTCTAAGAAAATGGCAGTATATGCCTTTCCCTCATCTAATGCTCTTGTAACTTTATCATAAATGACTAGCATACTGCTAAAACAAGAGCACCCCTTCACAAATCCATGTTGGCTCTCACAGATAACATTACCTTCATCTGCCCAATGCTGTATACGGTCCTTCACTGCTTTCTCCAAGATCTTACTAACTACTGATGACACATAAACTGGCCTATAATTAGACACTTCCAGTCTGCTACCACCCTTATGCAATGCGACTATCTTACCTTCCTTCCATTCCTTGGGCACCTTTCCCGCAGCCAGACTTTCATTGAAAAATCAGATCAAAGGCACTGTCAGTTCCCTAGCACATTCTGTCAAAACTCGTGGTGAAATACCATCCAGTCCCACAGCTTTTCTGACATGCAGAGTACTCAGTATCTGAAACATACTCTCCTTCTGTACCTCCAGACCTCGAACCAGTCCTATCCCTCTAGCATTAAAACTGACTCCTCCAGGATGAAATACTCCAATAAAGTGTTCATTGAGCAATTCCACTATGTCCTCTGCATCAGTCACTCTATTCCCATTCTTATCCCACAATATCATTCTTCCACAGTCATTTCTTCTCCTAAACTGTCCACATATCTAAAAATTCCCTAGGATTTTCTTTGGATCTTAGGGCTAATCTCCTCTCATATTCCAGTTTCGTCTTCCTTACCATACTAGTCACTCTTCGGGCCTGTGTCTTATACTCTTCATGCATCTTCTCTTCACCTGTCTCTTTATATCTCTTCCACAGCCTCTTTTTCGCATGCAATTCCTGTTTAATATTGTTTGTCATCCACTTTACTCCAAATTGTGTCCTCTTGTTCACTCGTATACAACTTACCATTGCTGCTAACAAATATTCTTTCATAATTTCCCACGCGCTAATGATATCCCGGCCTTCCAATTCCTCCCTCCATGAAACTTCCTCTAGTTGACGTCTAAGACTATTATAATCACCTGCCTTATAATTCCACATACGTTCCCGTCTCGTTGATACTCCTGCATGTCTATTCATTTTCCAAGTCAAAACCATATGGTCACTCTCTCAAACTGGTGGGAGAGATGTCATCTCAGTTATTATCAACTCTTCTGATGCTATAACCAAATCCAAAACTCTTGAATCTCTTGTTCCCTCTATTACATGTTGCCTAAGACATTTGTCCCTCAAGAATTCTAGAAATTCCATTCCCTTATTGCTACATGCATCTTCCTCTCCCCAATTTATACTGCTGTAGTTAAAATCTCCCATAACAATCATTCTTCTTCTTGCACTTGCCATGCTCAACTGTCTCAACATCTCCTGGTCCCCACCCTCAGTTCTCCTGGGTCTGTAGCAACACCCCACTAAATATCCTGTTTTGCCCACCTCTACCTCAACACCATATGCTTTCAAAATCATTAGTGTCACTGCCTTCCAAAGTTTCCACTCTTAGAGGACATAAGTCGTCACTTATCATAAGCAGTACTCCACCACCATGATGAGGTGTTGGTGTGACAAAGGGACCTCCCACAATGAGTCTTTGGCTCCATAGGGTCTTGGGATGGTAATAATAATAATAACAGTAATGATAATGATGCATAGGACACTGATGTATAAAATTAAAGAGGTTATGATTCTCTTTATATAAAACCTTGATCAAATATGTAGAATGATATCCAACATTTCAGAGACTGGAAATACATTTCTTTAATTAAATGCAGTTTGTAGTGTCTTGTGAATAGGAGAAGGAGGAGAGGGGATATTATTGGCAGATATAAGTTGTTAAGAGATATGGAGTTGCTATTAATTAATATGGAAGAGATTTTTCACAAAATGGCAGAGGCAGGAGTAGAACAAAAGGCCAATCCTGCAGGAAGGTGAGAGTATCATGTGGGCAGTTTAATGGAGTATTGACAGCACTAAGAAAGGATTAAAAACTAATTTTAGTGCTTCTAATGTTTTGTCTATCACTGAGACAACTTTAAGGAATGAAACTAACACTTGTAACACACAAAGACAACACATTACTCTTTGAACCATGTGGCTATGATACTAAAGTCCTATCTAGTTGGGGCACCCTCAGTGGGCATTTGTAGTCAGTCTAGGATGCAAATTGGTACCCCTGACAATTAATGTTTCCCAAATTTTGGGAAATTTTTTGCTCCAGTATTTGTATAAATGTGGTTGATTTCTGAGTGCTGCTGCAGATTCTAAAAAACATTTTTTTTAAAAGAAAATTTACTGCGATGGACTGTGGTGGTTTTCTTCCAGAAAATCATGTGAGTGGTATCCAATACATGGTCAGCAAGATGAAATTGACCATAGTCATGATTTGAGATGTCAGTTTTGTGTTCATCTAAACAGATGGTAGCTGATCTTCCTGTCTGTACTTTATATATTCCAGGCACTGAGAAAGAAGGAAGCTAATCTTTGGTAGAATGGATAAGGATAGCAAGTTTCCAGTGGGGCATAAAAGCTGTGTAGAGGTTGTACTTTTTTTAAAACCTGGCTATTTTTTTCTGATTTGTCCCAGGCATATGGGATAGTGATGGTATTTCTGAAATCCAAAATTTGGGAAATGTTAATTGTTAGAGGTCACAAGGCCTTCTACAAACAACCGTAGAGGACGCACCACCTAAGTAGGATTTTAGAGTCATAGCCATCTGAGTATTGAGTTGTCTTTGTGAGTGTGTTACAAGTGTTAGTTGTACTCCCTGAAGATATCTTAGTGACTGATATGAAACATTGGAAGCATTAAAATTAGTTTTTAACCCTTTCTTAGTGCTGTCAATACTCCGTTAAACCTCCACCATGATTTCCTCCCAGTACTTAAGCCTAGACACACTGAGGGTATGAGTAGGGGAATGAAGATCAATTTTTTTTTGTGGAGAATGGTTGGTAAGTGGAATGACTCTGTGAAGATATAATATATATAATATTATCAGTATTCTGTCATATTCAGGACTGCTTTGAGAAAACTACATGCCTTTAATTTGGATTTCAGCAAGAGTGTTTATGGATGGTGTTATTTTCTTTTAATTTTATGATTTTTTTTTATGTATATTATGAATGCAGTTCTGGTTGATACAGAACTGTGTGTTACAAGCCCCAGTTAAGGTCTAATTCTTAGTTTGTTAACAAGTCTTTGACATTTGAGAGAGTGGTTGGAGCTGGAACAATCAATGGGTTCAAGGAGTGGTATGATAAACTTTGTGTTTCCTAAAAACGACCTCCCACAATGAGTCTTTTGACTCCGTGGAGGACTGGATAATAATAATAATAATAATAATAATAATTTACCATTTTAAGCATTGACCATGCATGTAAGCCTTCTCTTTTGTCATCTTTGGTGTCCATTGGCTGTTAGCTCCTCACCTCAGCTTTGCAACCAACAGTTTCTAGGTTCAAATCTCATTAAAGCATGGATGTTTGTGACAGCCTCCAGGTGATAGATATATTCATTACCCCATATTAGAATCCATATTACCCCGTATTAAAAGATGTTTATAAGAATGCAGTTGCAGCAGTTAGAATAGGTGATGATTTGGGGAAATGGTTTAAAACAAGCAGAGGTACTAGACAGGTGGACCTAATATCACCAAGCGTTTTCATTGCATATTTAGAAAGAGCAATGGATAAAATGAAGGATGATGCAAAAGGAATATCAGTACATGGGATGAGAATCAACAATTTGAGATTTGCAGATGACATTGTTATTATTGAAGGAGATGAAAGAGAACTACAAAAAACATTGAAACTGTTAAATGAGGAAGGGAAGAGATTTAGACTTGTTATGAACTTGGAAAAAACAAATACAATGGTAGTTGGTGAGAAGAACATGAAACAAAAGATACAAGTGGATGGAATTGATATAGAAAATGTAGAACAATTCACATATTTGGGAAGTAAAATGACATATGATTTGGACTGTAAAAAAGAAATAAAGATCAGGATTGCAAAGGGAAGAACAAATCTGAAGGCCATGGATAACATATGGAAAAGTAAAGTGATCAGCCTGCAAACAAAACTAAGAGTACTGGAAACATGCATCTTCAGCGGTGTACTTTATGGATCTGAAACGTGGATAATAAATAAGGAATCAAGAAAAAGAATTTTGGCATTTGAAAGAACTTGTTACAGGAAGATTCTAAGAATAGGATGGGTACATAAGGTCACAAATGAAGAGCTCTATTGGAAGATACAGCCAAAGGAGAATTTAATGCAGAAGATTATAAAATGGAAGCTGCAATTATTTGGACACATCTGCAGAATGAGTGAGGACTGGAAGATAAAGACATTCATGTTTTGTATTATGGATGGTGTAAACAGAAGAGGTAGACCATACAGAGAATGGATAGCTAACATAAAGAACTGGTGTGGAATGGATGTACAGAAACTGCAACACTGTGCACTGGACAAAGAAAGGTGGAAGAAGATAGTGAAGGAGGCTTCAGACACCAATGGGCAGTGAGCCTATGGTTCGTGATGATGATATTAGACCACTTTGCTTGCAGAGTTATAGGATTTACTAATGTACCATGCATTACAATCTTTTTCATTTTCATTGATGCCATATATATATATGAAAGGTTGCGAAACTTCTAACACATCAGTGCCATGCGTGAACAAGAGGTTAAGGAAAATATGGGTCCCAATATTGAGTCCTGTGGAATCCCACTCATAACCTTCTGTTTCCTTGATATCACTTCCTTATATACAACTCTGATATCTATCAGACAACCTATTAAAATTCACTAACCTGATATCTGAACTCATGCTGTAACTTAAATATCAGCCTATAATGTAGCACTCTATCAAATACCTTGGTAAAATCCAAAAAGGCAGTATATGCCAATTCCTCATCAGTGTTTGTGATCCATTGATGGGAGTCAGCATACTCTGTTGGAGGAACTATACTAGAGGAAGTGAAGGAGACAGGAAAGTTGGGAGTGATGATTGATAGAAACTTAAAGTTTAGGAGACATATCACAATGGTGGTAATGGTAATCCGCTGGATTGCTGCAATACTGAGAAGGATTCTGACCAAAATAAAAGAGTAGTGATTCCACTGTATAAAGTCCTGATCAGAACCACATCTGGATTATTGTGTTCAGATTTGGTTTGCTATGATTTGAAGGAGCTAAATTAATCTTGTAGAGGATACAAAGGCAGATAACAAAAATGTTATCAGGAATGTAAAAATTTAGCTAATAAAGATAGACTGAGGGCATTCATACTGAAGAGTTTGGTAGACTGGATAAGGAGATATGACTGAGATATTTAAATGTTGAGAGGTAGTTACAGGGCTAACACAGGAGGTTCTTTTGTTTGGTAAAACAAGGGAAAGGAACAAGACAAGAGGCAATTGTGGGAAGTTATGAATGGAAGTGGTGAGTAAAAGGCTGAGGAGTGACTTTTTTGCATGAATGATATCCTTGGACCATAGAATGTAATGCCTGATAGGGTAGTGAGAGCACAAACAGTAAATGAGTTTATGGAAGTGTATGATAGACTGTGTTGTTTAAGATGGACCTCCTATGATGAGTCTTATGACTCCAAGGAGGTCCTGAATAACAATAATAGTAAAAGGTAAGAATCTGTTTATGTGCTTCTTGAATAGCTAGAGGTTGTAGTCTTTGATGGTGGTGGTGGTGGTGGGGGACAGTATGAGAAAGACTGTTCCAAAGAATAGAAGTAGATTTTTTTTATGCGAATCACGTGCATTAAAGGTTCTTAATCTATTGCACTTAGTGATGTGGATGGGCAGAGGATCAGATAACCAAAAATAGGCCTATGTAGCTTAGTGGAAGTGCCACTTGCATCTTCTTCTGTGCTGCTCAAAGATAGACTTATAGTTCAAGTCTAGTCGGCACCTGGAACTTTTTCTAAGCCTTTCTTCAACCAGTTCCTGAGTTAGTGTATATCTGGCACAGGCAGGTAGTTTTTTTTTCTCCTGGAAACTCGGGTTTTTCATCCCGCAAACTCAAAAAAAAATAACCAAGAGCCCACGTTATTTCAGACTGTAACACACCCTGTTAGGGTTAGGTACTAAGAGATGGGAGCACTCGTTTGCCGGTCTTCTCATCAGTTGCCGCCTGTAATTAGTGATGGCATGGGCCAGCTATTCTCTGATTGGCTACCAGTGGAGATTGAACTGCCCACTCAGTCTCCAAAAGCTAGATAGAGTTGAAGGCCTTGTCTACACCCTGTAAGGGAATAAAAGGCGTTAGCTTATTATTATTATTATTTATTTTAGAAATGCAGATTATTATTATTATTATTATTATTACGGGCAACTCCAAGGAGTCCTAAGACTCATCGAGGGAGGCCCTAAACGTCATGTCAAGAACCATTCAGCATTTTCACAGTATCTATCATACTTTGCTTTGAATTCATTCACAGTCATGGCACCCACAACAGACTCTGGCAGCTTATTCCACTCATTTACCACTCTCCAAATCAAAAAGCTACACTCTTGCTCAGTTTCCATGGATGGCCCCTAGTTCTCCCACCACCACACTTGTTCTGAAACATTTCCTCTGAATTAATCTTGTAAAAACCTCCTCAGTAATTTGAATGTCTCAATCATATTAGCTCCCTTTTCTGCCTATCAACCAGCTTCTGTAACCCACAAATCTTCAACCTATACTCGTAAGATTCATTTCATAGACCAGCTACCATCTTGGTTACTCGCCTCTAGATCCTCTCTACCTCTTCCCTATCACCAAGAAAACCTGGCACCCAGATCTGCGCACAGTAGTCAAGATGGGGGTCTTATCAAGGCACGATAAAGTGGAACAATAACCTGCTTGTCTCTGCTCATCAAAGTATTCTTCAGTAACCAAGTGATCTGATGAGCTACTTTAGCCACTTTTGATATATGTCCCCCTAAACTTTAACTCCCTATCCACTTCTTTCACTACACGTTATTCCCGCTTCTTATGCAGGGTCCGTGTATTACTTAGATGTGACTACTTGTTAGTACCACTCCCAACCGACCTGTTGCCTAGTCTGCTGCTGGGGGAATATATTTTTTTGACTGTAGAAGCGTATGTTCACGGGGCCAGTTTGCCCGCTTGCGGGATGAAAAACGCCAGATAAACTGGCAGAAAAAACCCTACTGCCCATGCCCAAGACCAGTTAACTTGGCTATGCCTGAGGGAAGATCCTCAAATTCCTCACGTCTTCAACAGGAATCGAACCCGGGACACTCCTTCCCCAGATATATGGTTGTGAAGATATAACTGATATAAGATCCTTTCTTATATCAGTAATGAACAGATTAAATAGCAGTGGTCAAGAACAGAATCCTGCAGCACACCACTAGTCACAGTCCTTCTTTTGGACTCTTCTCCTGAATAAACTACTCTCTGATATCTTTCCAACAGCCACCCTCCTATCCAACTCACCAACCCTATATCCATCCCCATGTGCTGCAGTTTACTGATTAGAATTCCATGTGGTATCCTGTCAAAGGCCTTTGCAAAGTCCAGCAGTATCACGGTAAACCCATTACCCTTATCCAATTCAGTTGCCACTGTATTATAACACATGAGCAAGTTACTGAGTTACAAGTTACAGATCATGAGACTAAGCATAATACCTCAAGTGGCTTCAAGCCTCCAATAAGCAGGGTGGTGTTATTACACACACACACACAACACAATGGAAATGATTTACCACCTGAAAACTTTCACAACCATCTATGCAATTCGAACCACAACTTGTATGCTGAAGAGCAGATATGCTTTCAACTACAGGAAAGAAAATGAAATGAAGAGAATGCCATATGTCGCCTGGGATCTAAAGCAATCTGTTGGTATTCCTTTTGAAGAGAGATGTAGGCTGTGGTCTTTGAGGAATATTCATGAGGAAGGAAAAAAGTGATGGAATGAATGGGAGTATCAGGTTCAGTGAGTCAGCATTTTAACTGTAAGATGCTGGGCAGTTTTTACTTATATAACTATAGCTTTAGCAGAAATGGAGAGTGAAGACATGATGGATGCCAGTTCTGTTGAACATGGAAATATCTGTAAAAGACATAAGATGCAGAAACTAACCATCTCTGAGACAGTGACTAAAGAGAGTATGTGAGAGAGGGTCATCAATCAACTGAACAGCCCTCTTATGAACAACGACAAGAGTTTTTAGGTAACTAGCCTCAAATGTGAGTGCAGTATTCCGAGGTTGGGCTGATTTGGATTTGTACAGAATAATTAGCTGGACAGTAATATCTTGAGCAAAAAAGGATCCCAAGTGTTTTCAGAGCTGAGGATGCTATACTGGTCATGAGATTATGCCAGAAAAGGCTAGAAATAAGAGTCAGTCCAAGAAGAGAGATTTACTCTTGACTCTTAAGGTGAGCATTATCAAAAGTAAGGGGAGAATAACTATGTTTTTTTTTTTTGTTGTTGTTTCGTGAGAAAAGAGATAAAACTGTGTTTTGGAATAATTGAAAGTGACTAGGTTGTTATTGTCTCATTGCTTCATTGAAGAATGGCATAGAGATCAGTGCTTAGAGCACTTATTATAATTATCATTCCAAAACCCCATGGTGTCAAAGACTATCTAGCAGGTCCTTTTGTCATACACACAGCTCATCATACCGCACCTTAAACACAATCAAATTCTCTGCAGACACCACAATCTCAGACAAGGCATTCCAATCATTCACAACTCTGCATGCAAAAAACCTGCTTCTCAATCCCCTGCTCATACCCTCCTTATAGAGCTTCCAGGGATGATCTCAGGTTCTCCCCTGATCTCCCACTGTTTTCTGTAAAAACTTTCCAACATTGATCCTATAACAAACCCTTACAAACTTGTAGGTCTCTATCATATCACTCCTCTTCCGCTATCCACTAAACTCTGTAATTGCATCTTCTCAACCTTTCCTCATATTCGACATTCCAGAGATCAGAAACTAGATTAGTCAGTTGCCTCTGGATCCTTTCCAACATCTCTTCATTCTTTTGAAAACCAGGTGACCAAATCTGGCCACAGTAGTCCATGTATGGCCTAATCAAAGCTTTATACAATGGAACAAGAATCTTCTTACTTCTACAAGTCAGTGTCCTCTGCATCATTACCAGAATTCTTTGTGTTGTCCTCACAATTTTGGCACTGATCCCCTAAATTTCAGATCCTTATCCACTGTCACCCGAAGATCCCTTATTTCCTCCACCACCAACAATATATCCACATCAAGCATAATTTCTACATCCCATCTTTGTTTTCCAAATTTTAAAAATTTACATTTTCCAACATCGAACTCTCATCCCCATTAGCATGCCCATTCACTCAATTTATTCAAGTCTTCTTGTAAGACCACAACATCTTCTCTACTCTTCATAGTTCGTCCAAACGTTGCATCATCTGCAAACAACTGAATATCCTCATCCAAATCTTCACCAATATCATTAACATACAAGTTAAACAGCAATAGCCCTAAAACCAACCCAGAGACACACCACTAGGTGATTTTCCTCTTCCTGGATATTGCTCTCCGATACACACTTGCTGATACCTATCAGATAGCCAGTCTCCAATCCAATGCACTAATCTAATATCCAACCCGATCCACTCTAGTTTGACTATCAACTTATCATGTGGTCATCTATCAAAAGCCTTTCAAAATCTAAGTATACTACAGTGTATCCCTCTAATCTGTTTAAGAAAGGCATCACCTTTTAGTAATAAGTAGATTACTAAAACCTGACCTCCCTTTAGTAAATCCATGCTGTCCATCAAAGTTAATACCATTGTTGTTAACCCAATCTGAATCCTAGTTCTCACCAGCTTCTCCAAGAATTTAACCACAACTTCTGACACACAGATAGGCCTATAATTTAATGCCTGAGTTCTATCATCTCCCTTATGAAGTAGCACAATCTTGCCCTCCTTCCACTCTTTTGGAACTTGACCCAGTGCAAGACTCATATTACAACAATATGCCAAGGTAGATGTCATCTCCCCCAGCACATTTGTTCAGGATATGTAGTGATATATTATCAAGTCCAAAAGCCTTCTTAACATCAACTTGCTCAATTCCACGTACATCTCTTGCCACTTATAGTCAGTCTCTCCTCCCCATCATCAACTGCTCACAATCTCTCTATGATGTTACATTCACAAGAATGAAAGACCTTTATCAACTGCTCATTAAGTATCTCCACTATATCTTCCACAGTTGTCTTTATGATATTGCCATAGTTAAAATTGCCCATATGAGAAAATGGTATAAAGTTGTCTTTATACCATTTTCTCCAATCAGTGTCATCTTTCCATGAGTATTCTTTCTTTTGTTGGCTACATATCAAAAGAACTCCTTAGGGTTCTTTTTGGCTTCATTAACTAACTGCTGTTCATACCTCTCTTTAGCTACCCTCACCAACCAAGTCACCCTCCTTGCTTGGTCTTTGTAGACCTCATGGAATTGGTTATTTCCACTTCTCTTATGATGCCTCTGTAATACCTTTTTTCTCTGTATTGCATGCTTAATCTGTTCATTCATCCATTTCACACATACATTATTTAATCTCTTGAACCTTGGAATACATTTAGGCATTGCTTCTGCTAGATAGTTCTTTAATGGCATCAAGTAGCATTGATCTCCTCTCCACCCAACTCCTGATTCCATGCTACAGCTGCAAGCTGTCTCCTGACCTTCTCATAAACACCAACCTTGTAGTTCCACATATACCCTTTCCTCACAGAGGTCCTCACACTGCTGGCAACCACCAAGGTAATCACTTCATGGTCACTCTCACCAACTGTGGGGTGATTTGACACCTCATTTATAATTACATCCTCTGATGAGATAATCGAATCCAAGACCCGCAGTCCTCGTGTGCCCTCTGTTACATACTGTCTGAGGTAGTTGTCCTCAAAAACTCAAGAAACTCATTTTCATTACTTCTAGTTGCTATCTCATCATCCCAGTTTATATTGCCATAGTTAAAATTGCCCATAATGATCACCCTTTTCTTATTTGCTTGGCTAATTGGATTATACATTTCACAGTCACTACCATCCACATTACCAGGTCTATAACAACATCCAACCAAGTATTTCATTTTATTCACCTCTATCTGACACTATACTGCCTCAAAACCACTGCACTATTTCCCTTTTGCATCTCTCCTTTGTATGGACTTAATTCTTTCTCTATAATCAATAGCACTCCCCCCTCCCTTTTTACCCTTCCTATCTTCACTGTCAGCATATTATCCTCATCCATTGCGTTTGTTCTTACACTTCTAGCATCTGTATACAAAGAAACTAGCTTATTCCTGGATCTATAGCTAGTTCCACTGAGATTACTTATTTGATATGACGTCTCCATTCTTAACTCGAGCCATTTCTTTTTCTCCTTATTCATCTTCGAATCTTCTTCAGATCTGACTGTATCCTACAACTCGGGTCATCCCCTTCCCTTTTTGTCTACACATGCATTCACATCCTCTTGGAGCATCTACCTATCTCACGCTGTGTTCCTATGTCCCCCGGAGCCTCTCCGTTTCCCTGTCTGTCTTGCACTCCTGTTCTCTCACTCCAATCTCATGAAAACTCATGCCAATTTTCTTCATTCACAATCTCTTCAATCTCTCCTGTCTTGCTCTTCCTTTCTTACATATTGTGCTTCCCACTTGATCAGATTCATTCTCTGCACTCACTTTTCTCCAAGCGACTCATACCAAAACCACTCAAATGCAGTCCATCACTCATATTCATTTCACTTCATCCTTCAAACTCATTCAACACATTAACAAACTGCACTCCTTTCTCCTCACACATTTCTGCTAATATATCATTCACAATCCTCACTCTCTGCTTCATCTAACCACTGTCATACCTGAGCATCATGCTTACTACCTTTCCTATCACACTATTCTCTTTAACTGTTTCAACAACCTTCTGATATCCAATCTGACATTTTCTTTGTTTACAGTCAAATCATTTGTGCCTATTACAACTACCAACTCTTTTGCTTGCTTACTTCTCATATCTAATGCCTCAATCGCTCTTCTCATTCTACCTCCAGTAAAACATACTTTATGCATCCTCTGATCCAGCACACCTTTAATAATTGAATCACCATACAACTCCAGTATGGTGATTCTGGAAGAGTTAACGAAAGAGGTAACTTTCATTACCTCTTTTATACCAACATTATTTGTTTTCATAATTTTCACTCTTCCATACATAACTCAAATTGTCTTAACTTCATTCCACGTCCATTTTATCTCTTGCCTCATCTTACCCAACTCAACTTTCAAACCGTGCATCACACTTTTGCTGTCATTCAATCTTTCGAACCTTGCATTACACTTTAGCTCTCATTCATTCTTTCAAATTTTTGAACCTTGCGTCACACTTTTGCTCTCGTTCATTTTTTTGAATTTTCGAACTTTTGAACCTTGCTTCATACACATACATGCTTGTTCGCTGCCTTATCTCCAGCTGCACCTTGTTTTCCAACTTCCACCACATTCACTTCACTTTTGTCTTAATTACCATCGCTCATTCTCTTTTCTTCTATTTGCTTATGCATACTATCTCCACCATCTATTCCATCACCTGGTCTATAGCAGCACCCGATTGTATATTTTGTTCTGCTAGCCTCAAATGTGCTCTTTTCTCTATCCTGCAATTCAACTTCTATTCTCCTTGACTACAGTCCATCAGCTATCATCAATAATACTCCTCCCCCCCCCCCATTTTATTCTCCCTGTCACTCCTGAACACACTATACCCCTCACATTCAAACCCACTAGCTATATCATCTTCTGTCAGCCATGTTTCACTAACGCCAATAACCTGTGGTCTGGAAGTGCCAACCAAGGCCAAAAATTCTTCCTTCTTGTTCCTAATACTCCTAGCATTAGTATACATGAATTGATTGCAGAAGCCCGTTGATGCCTTATACTAACTATCCCTTTCTGATTTGTTGTCCTTCTTACTCGCTCAGGCATATTACACTCATTCATAAACTCAACTGCCTCCCTAAGGTCTGAATATCTACTTCTCCCCCCCCTTAATAAATCTAGTTTCCCTGATTCTGCACATCCACTTCATTCAACAACACTTTTTCAAGTCTCCTTACACTAAATCCATTCAAATTCAAACCATCCATCTTATATAGATCCTTTCGCCCATCGAACTCGCTCCACACGTCCACAAATCCCACACCACTCATCCTGCATAACCCATGCATAAAGTCATTAGCAATTATAGCCCTCCTTCTAAACTCTTCACTGTCATACCGCAGCAACAGACTAACCATCCTAACTCTCTCACTCTTCTCTTTTGCTACCTCAAACAATTCCTTCAAGTCCTCTATCGTATCCATTTTATCTCCTATCAGATCATTCGTACCTGCCACCACTATCATTTCTTTCACCCTTTGCTTTTGCTCCCTAATAGACTCACTTACATCCTTAATGGTCACACCAGGTTGGTACAATTTTGTCAAATTTTCACCTATCACACCTCGTACTAACGAATCTCCATACAGGACTCCATACGCAATTTCTTATCATATCGCTATTTTCTACATTCTGACATTCAACAAAAATATCACACTCACTGCCTGAAACACACTTTAATTTCTCATTTTCCTTACATTTTCTGCACACATTCATCATCATCTAACTCCACTATCATCATCTAACCAGACTCCAACCACTCTCCGCAAAGCATACATCTCGCAGATAGTACATTGAATAATCTCCTTTATGTTACAATTTTTGAACAAAGATGGTGAACCATTATTACTGGCCGCCATTATTTTCCTTCTTACCAGAGCCATGTGCATGCTTCTATTGTATCTTATCAAATTAATAATTGAAATAACACCAAAAACACACAAACAGACACACTAAGATACGAAAAGCAAACAAATCTACATAATATTCAAGCAAAATTGTCAATGATAATTTAAAAAACACTTATCTTATCAGGAGCTCTCAATAAACACTACACACCATGAGTCCCTCTAGCGGCCGAATCAAATTATATTTAATGTGTCGTTTATATTCTTTTTGTCTGAAAGGAATTGTGCATCCTGTTTCTCCTATATTTGGTATGTTACAAGTGCAATAAATACGGTATACTCCAGTATACCGTATTTATTGCACATTTATTGACCAGCGGAGGGAGTGGGTCTTTGGATGAGTTGAGTAAGCTTTTTAATTTTGCAGGAGGTTTAAAGATGGCTTTGAGGTTGTATTTTTGTAGTATTCTGTTTATTTTATCTGATGTCCCTTTAATGTAAGGAATGGTTATAGTTTTATTGTAGTCTGGTTTGTCTTTGTTTTTTATTGCAGTCTTGTAGAGAATTTTGTTAATAGTGTTTTGGCTGTACCCATTTTTTTGAAAAGTATTGCTGATAACTTTAAATTTGTCTTTTAGTGCCTGTTCACTGGAGCAGATCTTCAGAGCCGTGTTTTTTAGAGTGTTAATGACACCTAGTTTTTGTGTTGGGTGGTGGTAGGAGTTTATGTGTATATATTGGCCAGTATATGTCGGTTTCCAGTAAATAGTGAAGGAAAAATTGCCAGAAAGAAGATGTGTGACAAGTGTATCTAGAAACAGAAGTGTGTTTTGCTTTTCAATCTCAATTGTGAACTGTATGTGTTTGTGTTGTTCGTTTAGGTGGCTAAGGAATGTGTCTAGTGTCCAGCAGCCATGGGACCAGATCACGAAAACATCGTCAACGTATCTAGGCCAGACTTTGGGTTTTAAAGGCGAGGAACCTAAAGCAAGTTGCTCAAAATGTTCCATATAAAAGTTAGCAATAGGGAGGGGATAATGGCAAGCCCATGGCTGTGCCTTCTTTTTGTAGGTAGAAAGCGTTTGGCCATACAAAATAACCAGAATGCAATACATGTGCAAAGAGCGCCGTGATATCCGGATTGAATTTGTTCTGTAAAAGAAGGATCGTGTCATTTATTTGGACATTCGTAAAGAGGGCAGAGACATCAAAACTGATTAATAAATCATCTTTTTCTAATGTTATGTCTTTGATGATGTTTATGAAGTGTTGTGTGTTTTTGATATAGGAGGGGGAATGACCTACCAACTCCTTGAGTGTTGCTGCTAATTTTTTGGCTAAGTAATAATTCGGGCTATCTATCCCTTCAACTATAGGCCATAGTGGTGTGTTTTCTTTGTGAATTTTCGGTAGCCCGTAAATTCTTGGGGAACGAGCGTAGTGCGGAAATAGTTTTTTGACCGTATCGTAGTGTCTCTATTTTCTTTTTTATTCTATTGGTTGGGTTGTAATTAATGAGTTGGTGTATGTGTTATTGTCCGAGACTAGCAGATTCATTTTTTCTACATAAGTGGTTCTGTTTAAAATAACAGTGGCACTTCCTTTATCGGCTCTAGTTATTACAGTGTTCGGATTTCATTTTAGTGATTTCACCACTGTTAATTCATGTTTTGTTAAGTTGCTTATTATTGTTATGATTTAAAATGTTGGCGGTTTCTAAACGTATTTTGTCTGCTATGTTATTTGGGATGAATCTTAAGCCTTTTTCTATGTTACAAATAAATTCTTGGCTTGCAAAATTTAGACCTTTATTTAGTACTGAGAGTTCGTCTTTGTTTAAAGCGTGGTTGGATAGGTTAACTATGCTACTGTTACCTGTAGGCAATTGGTGGCTCCTGTTGTTTCTTGATTCTGGTTGGTTGTTATCGTTCACTGAAATTTGGAAATTAGGTTTTCTTTCTTCTTTTGAAGGATATGGTTTCCCATGTTGTCCATAATCTTTTCCAGGATCATCCAGATATCTGTGTTTAAGTAGCTTGAAAGTTCTGATTTTTCATTTTGTAGCTGGTTTTGAGTAATGACTACGTTCTTTCTGGTAGCTTGGATCTGTTCTCTTAGTAGCACTTTCTCCATGCGGTGGTATATTCATTGCGCCTTTGTTGAGGTGAATTTTCTCTTTAGTTTGATGCAATTTGGAATGATGTTGCTGTCCCTACACCATTTTAAAAAAGCCAGTCGATTGATCAAACTAGAAACATTAATCTTCAGCTTACCGTATCGATTGCATTGCTTGTGGGTCGAATCTCCATGAATTATCATAATATAATTCTTTATTTTAGTGTTACATGGTGATCAGCATTCATTTTAGAAATTATGGACTTTACAACTATGTTATAAATAACTCTTTTAATATCCCAACGTTTCATTCTTCATATTAAGGTCATCATCTGGAGCATATGCAAATATACAGGACAAGCTAAGTTACATTACATACAGTAAGCTAGAGAAACAATGAATTGATCACAAGTTATTCTACTGGCATGACCTCTAGTGAAAAAAAAAAAAAAAGTCCTGTAGACATGTCCCTCAAGAATTCTAGAAATTCCATTCCCTTATTACTACATGCATTTTCCTCTTCCCAACATATACTGCTGTAGTTAAAATCTCCCATAACAATCATTTTTCTTGCACTTGCCAAGCTCAACTGCCTAAATATCTCCTGCTCCCCACCCTCTGCGCTCCTTGGCTTGTAGCAACACCCCACTAAATATCTTGTCTTGCCCACCTCTACCTCGCACCATATGCTTTCAAAACCATTAGTGTCACTGCCTTCCAAAGCCTCCACTCTTAGAGGACATAAGTCATCACTTATCATAATCAGTATTCCACCACTGTGTTTTCCCTTCCAATCCTGCCAAAAAATGGTGCACCCTGCTACTTCTATTCGTGTTATTATATCATCTTCCGTCAACCACGTCTCAGAGATCCCAATAATCTTTGACCAGGCTGATGCTATAAGCACCACCAATTCATCTCCTTTATTCCAGATATTCCTGGTATTAGTATAAAGCATAGAAATGTCACTGTTTCTATACCTATCATTATCTCCTCCAGACTCCACTGGACTTAGCGTTTCCTGATGTCGTCCCCATGCACCAATTCCCACAAGAGGCCACCCCTGCTACCATACACCCTGGCAATTGTAGTTTCTCTGCATTGACACACTGACTCGTTCAGAAAACAGCAATTATTCCAGATGCCTATGTCCTTCCTCATTCAAACAAGTTGTCTCTCGCATACAGTTCCTTTCTGTCCTCAAATGCCCTCCAAGCATCCACATATTCCAATCCTCTCTTCTGACACATTCTGGCTATTATGCTATTCATTATTACTGCGCTTCTGCTCAGTTCGTCATTATCATACCTGGGCAACACACACACTATCTTTCCTCTCTGTGTTTTATTTTGTACAACCTCAAGCATGAAGCTCAGATCTCTCACCACCTGATTTACACTGCCTTTCTAGTCATTTGTGCCTACCATCCAATCATCTCATCCACCCTTTCAATCTGTTTAATTGCCATAGCCATAATTTCTGTCATTCCTCCAGGCAAACACTCCTCTGGCATCCTGTCTTGCACACCACAGATCATCGAGTCTCCATACATCACACCTCTTACCACTCTGTTCCTTGATTGCTCACCTGCATCCCTCACTCTCTTATAACACTTTCTCTCTGTGTTCCCCTACTTACCTGCCATCCTGCATCACTCTATCCCTAGTTTTAGCACTCCCTCACATTCTTCTCATCAGTGGCACTCAGGATTTAATCTAGGAGGGGGCCAAGCGCTCAGGATTTAACCTTTGAGGGGGGCGAGTTGAGTAGACGTTTTGCGAATACACACTACACATCGCATACGACCTATAACTGAGCATCTGCAGTGATCGCTAATTCATAAGTAGCACACAACATAAATAAAAAAAATGAATTTTAATTAGGAAAAGATTTTTGGAAATTTTTCTAGTGTTTTTTCCTTTTCTTTCGGGGGTGCCCGGGCCCCTTGCCCCCCCCCCCCTCTGGGTGCGCCACTGCTTCTCATTCCCCTGTCTTCTACTGTTTCTATTCTCTCTTCTTCTATCATTTTCATAACTCTCTCTCTCTCTCTCTCTCTCTCTCTCATTACCTCTCTTCTACTGTTTCTATTTCTTCTTCTATCATTCCCATAACTCTCTCTCTCTCTCTCTTTGCACACATTGCACCTCCTCTTTCAGCTCATCTATCCCTCTCTGCAAGTTAGCCACTCTTGCTTGCCATTCATCCTCCCAATTAAGACCATCTCCAAAAACTTTGCAATCATTCAAACTTTCCACACTCCCCACTCTTAGTTTTTCATTCATATTTCATGCACTATTCTCACCCTCTATTCACACTACTCATCTCTCTAGGTTGAGATTTAACTGCCCCTGATGCAACGATGGTAATCTCTAACTCACTAAGTTCTTCCCATTACTTACATTTTGTGGATATATGTACTCCCCCCTTCTCTCACCTCCACATATCCAACTGCCAGGATGCATACATACCACAAGTACCGCATGCTACAAAATCCTGTAGTATGTTATGCAAAATATAGTCCTTAAATGGGGAAGGACATGGTGACACGGCATTTGTAATCAGAGTTGTGGCTGCCACCATCATTCAAAAAGTGCCGAGAAACTACTACAGCTAAATGCTCTACTGTAAGCTAATTTACTTATGCAATACTATAAGAATAAACTATATTTAACTATACTAAATAACAAAAACTTATCTTCTTCTTCTCTTCCACCACAGATGCATCCAACTCTGACCCCACCCCCTCGGTAACCCAAAAATATCACAATATAAACAACAACTAAAACTCAAAAAAAAGCACCACTGAAGGAAAATTGTAGTACTGAAAAAATGTAGTACAATTCTCAACAGAAGTCACACTATACATTAATTAAAAACACTGTTTTTTTTTTAGCACAGCTCAAATCCACCACCACATTCTTCAACGACTCTAGCGGCCTTATCTTATATTAATATTCTCCTGACTGTCATGTTTTCTTAAAAACTTCCTAAAACAAAATTCACTGCTTGCCATTCTCTCTCTCTCTCTCTCTCTTTCTCTTTGTTTTCATCATTACCATGGTGCTGAATGCTCTCTCTGTCAGCTATCAATCTCCTCGGTGAGCATGCAGACTTCATGTAAATAGCAAGCAAGAAGTTGCATAGTAATAGCTGATACATTGTCATCATTAGTGACAAAGAGAATGTCTTTGCAAAACACAAAATCTCGACACTTAATAAATATGAAGTAGAATAAAGAAGACTGAAATTATTACAAACTATCAGAAACTATTAAGTTCATCAAATCTCAAATGCTTTACATTTCATTCATACATATCAATAACGGGCACATCACAAGTGCAGATCATATGTGTTACAAAAACAAAACTAATAATATGCTAACATAAAATTGTAAAAAGATTTATAATTATAAATTATGATTATTTTTACATAACCACTTATATTTGAGATTATGTTAGACTGTGGAAGGCCCCAAAAACAGTCTCTTTGATTTAAATACATTTACATTTGTGTAACAAAGTGACTTTTTTTACTGCCCACTGAGTTTGATGGTCTCATTTTGTGCCAAGGTCCCCAAAATCTGCTTCAGTGTAGATGCTGGACATTATTATTATTATTATTCTATGGGCACATCTGTGGGGTCAGAAGACTCATCATGGGAGACTCACTCAATCAACACAATCTATCATACTCTTCTTGAACCAATTAACAGACTCATCGCTCATAACTGACTCTGGCAATTCACAACTCTCCAAGCAAAAAATGTAGTCCTCACATCCCTACTAACCATACCTCCATTCAACTTCCAGAGAATGACTCCTTGTTCTGGTCCCTCTAGCCTAGTGGTGAAAGCATTTCCCCCCTGCATGTATCTTATAAAATCCTTTAAGGAACTTAAATGTTTCTATCATATCTCCTCTTTTTCTCCTGTCAACCAACTTCTCCAATCCACACACCTTCAGTCTATCCTCATAGGGCACAGTCCACTCACCATCTTGGTCATTTGCCTCTGAATCCTCTCCACCGCTTCCACATCCCCAAGAAACCCAGGGGACCAGACATGAGCACAGTAATCCAGATGTGGACATATCAAGGCCTTATAAAGTGGAATGACAACTTCCTTATCCCTACTTGCTAATTGTTCTTCAATAGCCAAGTAATCTTATTGGCTACCTTAGCAATATGTGCTCTAAACTTTACTCTTTTTCTACTACCAGCCCTAAATCTCCAGCTTTATGTATTTCCTGGAGTATACAGTTCCATCAATGTGATACACAGCTTGTAATCTGTTTATCCCAAAATGCATAAGTTTACATTTTTTGACATTAAACTGACACCCATTATCTTTTGCCCATACTGACAATCAGTTTAAATCATCCTGCAAGTTCTCCACATCACCTTGATTAACTATAGTTAATCAAGGTGATGTGGAGAACTTGTGGGATGTCTTAGATAGAGTAATAGTTATTATTCTATCTAATTTCGCATCAGCAGTTTGTTGTTGTTATGTGCCATCCAGTCGTTGTTGACTCCTGGTAATCCTGTGAACAAAGGATTTCCATCCCAATCAGCCTCTTGTCCTTTCTTTAAGTAACTGTGAGTTTAAGTTGGTGAGATCTTTTCTGTTGTCCATCCAACTCTTTTGTGGTCTTCTTCTTCTTCTTCTTCTTCTTCTTCTTCTTCTTCTCATTCCTTCAATCTTCCCCAACATAACTGCCTTTTTCAATGATTTATCAGCTTGCATAATATGACCTAAATATATCAATTTCTGTTTAGTCATCATTGCCTCCGAGGAGCATTCTGTTTTTATATTCTCTAAAACCATCTTATTGGTCATTCTTGCAGTCCATGGGATTCTTAATAGTCTCCTCCACATCCATAATTCAAATAAATCAATTCGCTTTCTATCGTTCTTCTTGATAATCCAGTTTTCACATCCATACATCACTACTGGAAATACCATTGCTTTGACAATTCTAACTTTCATGACCTTACTCATGCTACTGTCTTTCATATTGTCAGGTTTAACACAGAGGCATAGCTAGAGGGGCCGTCTGCCCCAGGCGGCACTTTGAACCTTTTTGAACTTTTGCAGTTAATTCTAAGATACCGTCTCGAGAACGCATTTCCAAATATTGTACTACTACTGCGAATTTTCCTCACAATTGCTGTAAGTGTTGCTAGCTGTGAGAGGAGTTTTTCTAAATAAAACTGATTAAGAATTACCTACATTACTATGAAATAGACTTTGCCAATGTCATTGACCATTTTGTTAACAGAAAAGCAAGAAAAATAACATTTTAGAATATTATTAAAGTTTTACTTCAAAAATAAACATAGTGTTTTAATTTATTTTCCTATATGTCGTTTTGACTTTTTGTAGTATTTTTGGTGTGTAGTGAGAGGAGCAGCAAAAGCTCTAGCTACACCACTGGTTTAACATCACTTTTTTTCCCATGACTATCCCTTAATTTCATCTTCACGTTTAGCATCATTTTGAATTCTGGAACCAAATAAATCATAACTTTCAATGATTTCTATTTTATCTCCCTTTATTATAAATTCCTTTAAATTGCTAGAGGAATCACTTTTGCATTGCTAATGTTTAAATTAAGCCCAACTTTGTGACTTTCCATTTTAACCAATAGAATCAAGCGCTTATTATTTTAATTACAACTTCCTTATCTCTATTTGTTAATGTGTTCTTCACTAGCCAAGTAATCTTATGTGCTACCCTAACAACCTTAGCTATATGTCCTCTAAACTTTAACTCTCTGTCAACCACCACCACCATTAAATCTCTAATTTCATCTATTTCCTAGAGTACAGTGCCTTCAATGTGATAAATGGTTTATTTATCACACTGAATATTTCCTTTCAGGTTATTTTCTATATCATTTATGTACAAATTGAACAGCTATGGTCCCAGCACTGAACCTTATGGCACACCACTAGTCACCTCTTTTCACCTCAATTCTGCCCTTCCAAATACCACTTTTTGATATCTGTCCAGCAGCCTCTCTTATCCATTTAACCAGTGTCATATCCATCCCATTTGTTCTAATTTGAGTAACAGTGTTACATATGGTATTCTGTCAAATGCCTTTGCAAAATCTAGTAGAATCATCACTTTGCCATTTCCTTTATTCAACACACAGCTGTTACTCTATTATAAAAAGTTAGTAAATTACTAAGGCATGATTGACCCTTCACAAAGCCATGTTGCCCTTCATATAGTATCATATTTTTATCTACCCATTCTTTAATTCTCTTTTTGATCAATTTTTCCTGTACTTTTACCACCATGCCTGAGATTGGTGTGAAGAAGTCTCTAATTTGCTACTGCTGCCTTAAATCCCCCTTATGCAAGGGAATTATTTTGCCCTCTTTCTATCCCTTGGAACTCTAACAGAGCTGAGACTTAAATTAAATAGCCCCCTAGTCAGAGGCATTGTCAGCTCCTTTGCACATTCTCACAAAAATCCAAGCTGATATCAAACCTAATCCCACAGTTGTATTTACATTGTGATTCGGCAATATCCTAAGAACCTCCAATTCATCTACCTCTGTTCCCACATTAGTGTGTGTGTGTGTGTGTGTGTGTGTGTGTGTCACATGTTACAGCAGTAACCTCACTTGGATTATATATCCTTGCAAAGTGGTCACTCAGTAACTCAACTATTTTATCTGCTTCTGTCACCTCATGACCATCATCATCATCATCACTCATTAAGGTTAATCTTCCATGGTCATTCTTCCTCTTACTTGCTACCTAATGAAAGAACTCTTTCGGATTTCCTTTGGCCTGCTTACCTAGATTCTTCTAATAATCTGATTTTGTCTTCCTTTGCTATTTTTTTTATACCTGATCCACACATGAAAGGCCACAAAATCTGTAACAGATTAGTGCCATGTGTGAGCAAGAGGAATAGAATGAAGGAGGAATCGCTTCACATTTTGCTTTATCATCTGAGGGTTGTAATCTTTGGGGAAGGCAGAGTGGTGGAGATTGTTCCAAAGGACAGAAGCAGATGAGATGAAGGAGGAGGCAGAGAAGTTGGTTCGGTGAGTTTCATGATGAACTGTAAAAGGGTTTTGGTGAGTAGTGACTCTTATTTTTAATGGTTTTGGAAGAGAATTGAGGAATAATAGTGGCCAATTCAGCAGGTCACTGACCATGAAAGTATAGCTGACCCTTCAAGAATGCAGGTTTGAATATTGAAAAATTTTTTTGGAGATTTGCGACAATTTGTAAAAACTCACAGATGAACTGTGTAGCTTATAGATATTGAAAAAAATTAAGAAAAAGTTAGGTATGTCATGAATGCATGAAATATATGTAGATACTAGTCTATTTTATCATTTACCACCATAAAATATATGCAAGCAAACACTTACAGACCGTACATGGTGCCATTTGCAGTTGAGAGAAATGTAAACAAAACTTAGATGCAGTATTAAATCATAACTGCATAATATTAACTGTTATTAATTAATTATCATAAAATAAAAATTTTATAGTGATACGTTCATTAGTGTATAAGCTAGGCTACCGCGAAGCAATTGTATCAATTGCCATAGGCTACCATAAAGCAATCATATTGCTTCTTCTTCGTTATCAATGCATGAATCGTTATACCTATAAATAAATATGAATAATTTCGTTTTCACATTAACTTTTCGTTTCTGATGTCTACTGCTAGTAATACATATAACATATGCAGTGTTTTGTATAATATAAAACAATATTAATGTAGGTACTGACAAACATATGATTCATCTTGTAAACAGACGAAGTAAACTTAGAGTATCGATAAATACAGTACAGTACAGTACTGTACTGTAAATGTATTTTCACTTCCTTATTTTGTTAATAACATTTTCTTTTCTCTAGCTTACTTTATTGTAAGAATATATTATTAATACATACATACCATACAAAATGTGTTAATCTACTATTTGTGTTATTGGTAAGGCTTCCAGTGGACTTAGTAATTAAGCTTTTGGGAGTCAAAAGTTATATGTGAAATTTTGAACAATCTGGGGGGGGGGAGTAAGTGCCCTTAACTCCTGCATTGTTTAAGGGTTAATTATATCTGTAGAAGAGCCACAAAGCAGAAACTAAATGTCTGTGAGAGAGAGATAGAGGGATCATTAATTAGCTGGATTGCCCTTTTCTGGATAGAATTGAGCAATCTTAGAGAGTATTTTAGTGCACCACCCCAAATATGGTAGCAATATTTCATGGCTGGGCATATTGGGCTTTGTATAGAGTTAGCAGCTATGAAGATGTGAAATAGTGCCTTGTGCAAAAAAAGTACACCAAGTTTGTTGGCAGCTACAGAAGCTACAGTTGAAATGTGATTGTGCCAGGAAAGATCCGAGGTGCAGTCAGTCAGAGCAGAGCAATCTGATCATGTTTGGATATCTCAGTATTACTGATGATTAGGGGGGGGGGATGAAAGCTCTTTCTTGCAAGAGATCAGACAGGACTGAGTTTTGGTGGCATTGAAGTTTACAAGGTTGTCCTTTCCCCACTGGGATATAGCTTGGATATCTGAGTTCAGGTCACTGGTCATGATAGATCTTGATAATTCTAATATTTGAGCACTACAAGGTTTGCTGAATGAAAAGAAGGAATGGAGTGGACTGTCATCAGCATGTCATTTATATGCAAGAGGAAGAGAGTGGGTGAAAGAACAGACCCCTGAGGTACTTCTACATTAGTGGGGAAATCTGAGGAAAGTAAGCCATCCACCATGACATGTAGTGAGCAACCAGTGAGAAAGTTGGTGATCCAGTTGCAGAGTGAGGAAGGCAGACTATAGGATAGCAGTTTGTTAAGTAGGCTCCTGTGCCAAATTCAAATGCCTTTGAAATGTCAAGGGCAACCACGTGAGTTTCTCCAAATTTCTCCACAGCTTGAGTCCTGAGTTGGGTTGTGAAAACAAGATCAGCTGTAGATCAAGAGTGGCAGAATCCATACTGATGGTCACTGATTAGTTGGTACAACTCCAGGAGGTTCAAGAGTTGGTTGTTGATGACCTTCTCCATAATTTTACAGAGAAGATAAGTGAGAGCAA
This sequence comes from Typopeltis vanoorti, assembly GCF_054136105.1. NCBI lineage: Eukaryota > Metazoa > Arthropoda > Arachnida > Uropygi > Thelyphonidae > Typopeltis > Typopeltis vanoorti. Next base: position 68,199,136 of record NC_143573.1, on the reverse strand, counting down.
TTGAACGGTAGTTTGTTGGTTGAATATTATCACCTTTCTTTGGGATGCGCTGGATGTGGCCCTGATTCCATGTTGTAAGTAGGTACCATTTGAGTGGGATAGATTGAAGAGGCAATACAGATAGGTGTTGGTTCTGGGATACAATTTTTTAACACAATATGTAGGATATTATCAGGGCCAGGTGCCTTGTTTGTGTTCAGATTATTGAAGATTCTTCAGATTTCTTTTTTGACAAAACAATGGGACACATGAAAGGAGCCATTCTTGGTGGAGTGGAGGGAACTTTGTCCAGGTCATCAATGAAGGAATTGAAAGAGAAGAGTGATGCTAGTAAGTTGGCCTTGTCTTTAGGTACAGTACCAATCCGGATGTCAGAGTGGTGGAAACCTGGCTGGGCAGAAGTTGCACGCAATGGCCTTTGCATGGGACCAAAAGGAGTGACTAGCCTTTGGACAGGAAGTGAGCTTGCAGCATTTGTTCCTTTCCAAGTCAGCCTTGGACTTGGTGATGATTTTTTTACAACTGTTGTGGATAGAATGGGCAGCTGGAGTTTTTGTCTTGAGCCATTTGTGGTAACCAGAGTTTTTCTTATTCAGCATTGGCACACTTTTTTGAGAACCAAAGCTTTGATGGTGACTGAGAATTTGGAGTGGAATAAGGGATGAAAGCCATTTCTGTGAAGATGATTTCTGTTATTCAGTCTGAGCAGGTGTTTGCATCAGATGAATTGAAGCAGTAGTCATGGAAGAGAGGAATAGAAGTCACAGAGATTCTCCTAGTTGGCACCCTTGTAGTGCCAAAGGACACAAGACTGTCATCTGGTGTGGCAAACAAGACTTGTATGAGGTTGTGGTCCAAGTTACCAAGATGAGAACCAACAACCACAGTCTACCTGGAAGAGGAGCTTGAAGAGGAAGGTGTCAAGTATGTTGGCAAATTGGAGGGGATTGTCAGGTATTCTGGTTGGAAGATTGATGATCTGAGATAGGTCATTGCTGATAGCAAATACCTCACCATCTCTGTCTTCTTGGTCAGAGAAACTGGAGAAGGGTAATCAGTATGAGTTGTGGCCATTGAAGTCCCCAAGAGGGATGACCTCACTATTGGGGTATTTTGACTACAGAAAGTCGAGCTTTAGAGAGAGAGAGATAGTTGAAGAGGTCAGAGTGGTTGCCAGAGTTAGGAAAGAGATAGAAAGAGCATATGAAAAGGTCAGGTTGGTTTGGTAGAGAAATTTTGAGCCAAATCAGATCAAACAGTGGAGATTCAAGGATATGCTGGCATGGTATGATGGTTCTGATGAATGCACAAGTGCTGACCTTGTGGCGAAAAAAGCTGTGTAATGTGTAGTTTGGCAGTTGAGGTGGCAGTGGCTGTGCACCTGCATTTCATTTATCTCAGTTCCTGTATAAACCTTTTGCTCTCTCATTTCTGCAATATCGCCATCTGGATGATATAATCTTGCAATGTTTTCACTTAGTAATTCCACTATTTCAACTGATTCAGTCACCCCCTTACCATCGGCATTCCTTAAAATCATTCTGCCATATACATTCCTTCTTTTACTTGCAGCATATTGAAAGAATTGTTTGGAATTCTCTTTACCCTGCATTGCTAAATTTTATTTTTACAATTACTTCCTTTCATACTATGCTTTTGCCTTTCTTGCCACACTAGTTACCCTTCTGGCCTGTACCTTGTACTGTTCATGTGCCTGCAGATCACCTTTCTCCTTAAATTCCTTCACCAATGTTTCTTTTTATTTTCCAGCTCTAGCTTGATGATGATATTCATCCATTTAACTCCCACTTGATTTACTCTCCTGACTCTAGGTATACAGTCTACCATTACCTTCCACAAGCACTCCTTTACCACTTCCCATGCACTATCAATATCCAGCCCTTGCAGCTTTACATGCCATGGCACCGATCCAAGCAATCTCCTAAGCTTGTGATACTTACGACCATGTAATTCCACATACGAGGGTGGTCTAAAAAAGTTCTCGGCCTAACAATAAAAAAACGAATTTATAATATAATTTCAAAATTATTTTTATTTTTCAACATAATCTCTCTTAAGACTAATATGTTTATTCCAGCAATGCTACAGCACCATTATCTAATCTCTGTAGTGGTTCTCAGTAAGATCTACAAAATATCCCTCTACAGATGCAATCACCTCTTGATTTGAAGAAAAACTCTGACCAGTGAGGAAGAGTTTTAGTTTTGGGAAGAGATAGAAGTCAGAGGAAGCCAAATCTGGGGAACAGGGTGGATGTTCCAACAATTCATAGTGCAAGTCCCTTAATTTTCTCATTGCCAAAACACCTTTGTGGACAGGTGCATTGTCCTGATTAAAGATGATTTTTTTCTTCTGCAAACCAGGTCTTTTCTCACGAATTTTTTCATCTAGTCTGGTTAAAAGTTCAGAATAATACTCCCTGGTTATTGTTTTACCCTTTTCAAGATAATTAATAAACAAAATGCCTTTAACATCCCAAAACACTGATGCCATGACCTTTCCTTCTGATGGAACAGACTTTTTCTTCTTTGGCGCTGAACAATCCACTATTTTGACTGCTGTTTGGATTCTGGTGTGTAATGGTGAATCCAAGTCTCATCCATAGTAATACATCGATGCACAAAATCAGTTTTATTCTTGTTAAAATGCTCCAAGCACTGTTCAGAGATTTTCATGCGAGTGCATTTTTGAATGGCTGTGAGCAAGCATGGCACTCATCTTGCGCAAAGCTTCTTCATTCGTAATTCTTCATGCAAAATATGTCCTGCACTTTCATTTGAAATGCCTATAGTCTCAGCAATTTCACGCACTTTGACTTGCCAGTCATCCAATACCATATCATGCACTTGATCAATGATTTCTGGTATTGTTACACTTTTTGGACATCCTTCGCATGGATCATCTTCAAGGCTGGTATGGCCACGTTTAAACTCAGCAGCCCATTTCTTAATTGTTGAAAATGAAGGAGAAGAGTGCCCATAAACTTTTATGAACTTCGAATGAATTTCTTTTGGGTGTTAACCTTCTTTTACAAAGAATTTTGAAAGCCTGGGATATCTCACAGTTGTGGGCAATGAATGAATGAAAGAAAATATGAAGAAAGAATTGTTAAAGATGTACAAAGATTTAAAAATAGCAAAAATGCTAATAACACTCTTGTGACTAATTGATGACTTATTATTAGCTGTAGTAACATCTAAGCTCCATGGAATCAAAGGAATCATTGTGGATGATCCATACTCTCTAATGCAGAAAGATCATCGAACCGTGTCTTAATCTTGTTCACAGCTTCCACATCTACCACTTTTTCCAGCAATGCATTCCACTCAAAAATCACTCTCCATGTAAAGAACCTTCTTACACCCCTGCTCACACTCTCCTTACACAGCTTCCAGGGATAGATAGCCTCTTGTTCTACTCTTTTTTCTTCTACTCTATGAAAAAATCTTGTAATAATCCCTCACCAACTTATATATCTTAATCCTATCCCCTCTTCATCTTCTTCTATTCACACGGCTCTTTATTGTCCTTCTGTCCATCATCACTCTCAAATCTCTCCTCTTCCACCTCCTTCAAAATTTTCCCATTAATTGTATGCTCTGCATCCCAATCTTGCCTACCAAATTTGAAGGCATTTGCAACACTTGGCAACATTAAACTGCATCTCCACTAACATAGTCTATTGATATCCTCCTGGAAGGCCACAAAATCTATAATTCTCATAGTTCTTCCCAATTTTGCATCATCAACAAAAGCTGCTTTTCTCCAGTGATGCCAATCTCATTAACATACAAGTTAAACAATTGTCAAAATAAAAAGTTAATGTATTGTCAAAGACAATGAAAATAGTCTTTGACAATACATTTAAATAAAATTTCTAAGATCATTTAATCCCTTCTGTCCAGTTAGGTACAGTTTGTCACAACTCAATAAATGCTTCAATCTGCCTGCTATCTGCTATTAAGGAGCATATGATAATATAACTACCTGTATCCTAGTTAATAGTTTCCTATCAGACCCAGTCAAAATTGAAAAATGAGTCAAACCAGGTAGCCCTCTTAGTCACTTGCTGTTTTCACTGGTTCTGAAACTTTTTTTATTGGAAGGAAGTTGACAATTTATATGCTATCCTATGTGAGGGATAACAGTTTCTCCACTATGAAGGAAAATAAAGTATTAGCATATGGAGACAACGTAGCTAGTACTTTGAGAGTGACTGTGAAGTGATCACCTTGGGAGTGTCCAGCCATGTGATGCTTCTGTGAGGAAGTCTTCACATGGCTGGCTTCCCATAAATTCTTCATGGAACTGACCGAAACATTTGTAACAACATCGATGTACAAATGTATTCTGAAGGACAAAAGCTGAATAAGGAAATGTCAAATGGATGAATGAAAAGAGTAAGCACAAAATCTGAAAGAAGAGGATACTGTAGAGGCAGCACAAGATGAATGATGGAAATAATCATTTGCTTGAGGAATATATAAATAACAGGCCAGGAAGGTGACTCAATTGGTAAGGACAACAAAAGTTCAGTATGAGCAAAAATTGGCAAATCAGACCAAGAAATATCCTAGGGAGGATTTTATGATATGTGGCAAGTAGAAGGAAGAATGATTATGGTAAGATGATGTTAATGAATGATG